>NC_143561.1:77142500-77332500 GCF_054136105.1 Typopeltis vanoorti
TACACAATGTAATTGCTCCACTCGGGCAATTTATATTGCCGAATCATATTTCTGCAGTTTATACAGGCTACAAACAAGTGACTAGTTAAATGGCACGATGTACCTTGCCCATGAGAGTCCGTTGACTTCTTTCCAGGCAGGGTAAATAAGGTGTGTGTGTGTGTGTGTGTGTGTGTGTGTGTGTGTGTGTGTGTGTGTGTGTGTGTGTGTGTGTGTGTGTGTGTGTGTGTGTGTGTGTGTGTGTGTGTGTGTGTGTGTGTGTGTGTGTGTGTGTGTGTGTGTGTGTGTGTGTGTGTGTGTGTGTGTGTGTGTTGAGACTGGTGAGACTGCATTGAATAACACAAATGTTTCTTACATCTTGCACTGTCTCTTTACACATTCGCAATATGAATATTATTATATGAGCTGATATTCTGAACAGAAATAACGAAGGTATAAATAACAAACAAAGCAATAAAGAGTAATGTCTATGCGTACAGAGAAAAAATGAGTAAGAAAGAGAGTAAATGGAAAAAATTAGGTCCCGGGGATAGTTACACTTCGGTCGAATTTCTTTCAGATCTTTTATTGAGAACTCATCAAACTGAGCAGATGTCAGATGGAACAGGAAAGAGTGGTATTTGCTTTTGAAAGACAAGAGTCCACTTAGAATAGAAATACATTTAAAGTTATGAAGAAACCACAGAATGAAGTAGAGTAGATGACGTTCGGTTATGAACAAGAGGCTAGGAAGCATTATAACGTAATCTACAAACGAAAGTCTGTTTCGTAAAAGGATCTGAACCACACATTATAGAAAATCAGAGAAAATACTCAAAAGGATATTTGGACATTTTATGCACAGTCGAGTAGTTCGAAGAAATCCTCTGGACAGGTGTTAAATGTACCACGTGCATTTATGATCTGATCTACTGACAAATTATAGCATACTTAAATAATTATTTTGTTTAAATAAGTATATATTTATCTAAAGTACTTCCCAGAATTCCAGATTTCTGACTGCTGATGTTCATCTGGCGTTCTCTAGCAAGGACGTTTGGGGTATCTCTTTAAGACGATAGCATCCTGTCAGGAATGAGCAACACTAGTTACCAACCAAAGAATGAAATAAAGTTTCGCTCATATATTCTCCTTAATCCTTTTTTTTTTTGGGTTATTTTTCCAAAATAAGTAATGATTTTGGAGTGTAATGATTTTCAGTTCTGAAAATCATTACACTCCCTTTAAATTCTCTACACTCAAAATTGCTAATTCAAATAAGTTCGTTATCGTTGACAGAAACAAAGTAAGGCATAAAAATAACATAATAAAATTACCTGAGAGGTTAGATGGAAAGATATTTTGTACTGCAGACGTTTCACTTTTCTCGTGTTATGTCCTCCTGCTTTGAAAGGCTTGAATCTCTGACTGGGCATATGATAACAATGACATGTGATGTTATTGTTCCAACTCCAACAATAGTCCTAGAGCTTAGTTTCTCTGTTGGTTGATTTTTAAACTGGCGTGTGAATCTCAATTGTTAGAAAGTAAACAATAATATTAAGGACCATAAATTTATTGTTATTGTTGTTATTCTCCTAAAACTTCCTAACTTCTACTGAAAAGTAATATTTTCAATTTGCAGACGGCCATAATATCCATTCACAACGATGCATACACAAATATGCAACACAATATCAATCTGATCACTAACTGGCTAACTGAACGCTAAACAATCCACAGATCTAACCTATAGAAACTAAATATCCCACTATCCGACATCCATCTCCAACACAAAAACTACTGATCCTAAAAACAATTACCACAGAGGTGATAGCAACACGCTATCTCGGACTTCACTTCGATGGTGATCAAAGTTGGAATAGCCATACAAACTACCTACACAACAAACTCAGGATAATAACTATACGGTTTAAAAGATATTGCCCCCCCCACACACATAAAAATACTAATCTATAAAGCATTATGTGAAAATATTTTAAGATACGAAATTACATCATACGCATTCTGCGCAGACCACAAACATAACAGATTACAACTGTTGCAAAATAAAATGGTAAAACTGATATTCTGCTAACAAAGAGAACAGCCCACACTTACGTGGGTGGCCCGAAACTTTCTCGGCCTAATATTGATAAAACGAATTTCTAATTTCAAAATTATTTTTATTTTTCAACATAATCTCCCTTAATACTAATACATTTATTCCAGCATTACTCCAGCGCCACTATACCGTCTCAGTAGTGGTTCTCAGTAAGATCTGCAAAATACTCCTCTACATCTGCAATCGCCTCTTGATTCGAAGAAAAACGCTGACCAGCGAGGAAGAGTTTTAGTTTGGGGAAGAGACAGAAGTCAGAGGGAGCCAAATCTAGAGAATAGGGTGGATGTTCCAATAATTCATAGTGCAGATCCCTTCATTTTCCGATTGCCAAAAACACCTTTGTGGTCAGGTCCATTGTCCTGGTGAAAGATGATTTTTTTTCTTCTGCAAACCGGGTCTTTTCTCACGAATGTTTTCGTGTACTCTAGTTAAAAGATCGGAATAATATTCCCCCGGTTATTGTTTTACCCTTTTTATGTTTTTAGAATCACAAAACACCGATGGCATGACCTTGTCATCTTTGGCGCTGAACTTTGGCTTCTGTCCACTGTTTTGACTGCTGTTTGGATTTTGGTGTGTACTGGTGAATCCAAGTCTCGTCCATAGTAATAAATCGACGCACAAAATCAGTTTTGTTCTTGATAAAACGCTCCAAGCACTGTTCAGAGATTTTCATGCGAGTCCATTTTTATTTGCATTCTTCATGCAAAATATATCGTACACATTATTTTGAAATGCTGATAGTCTCAGTAGTTTCAAGCACTTTGACACTTTGACTCGCTGGTCATCCAATACCATATCGTGCACAGATCAATGATTTCTGGTGTTGTTACACTTTTTTGGACGTCCTTCACGTGGATCATCTTAAAAGCTGGTACGGCCACGTTTAAACTCGGCAGTCGAGTTTGTAATTGTCGAAAACGAAGGAGAAGAGTGCCCATAAACTGTTATGAACTTCGAATGAATTTTTTTGGCGTTAAACCTTCTTTTACAAAGAATTTTATAACCGCACGATACTCAATTTTATCCATTTCAAGGGATACAGAAAACACTTTTGCTTAGACAGCTGTATAAAACAAACTACTTGATAGAATGACTTGCAATATCACATGGATGCTTATGACAGCTGTACCAAATTAGAAAAAAAATCTTGCTGATAGTGTTGCGATATATGGTCAAGGCCGAGAAATTTTCAGACCACCCTTGTATATGGGCAAGAAGAGAATACAAAATATTTAAGCTGAAACACTTATGCCTTTACACTGTCATGCTAAAATATTATTTCAGTCCAACCTACCGATATCAGATCGGTAGGTTGGACTGAAATCTGATACAACATATCAGATAACAAGACCAAAGTCAACAAATTACATAACATCTAAGTATAATAATCACTACATAAAAGCAACCTGAAACTTCTGCATACGTGACATGATCAACGCACTGCCATTCGACGACAGAAACTTAAGGCCTACGGGCGCTATATAGACAGTATAGCGTGACCGAAAAATTAGAGAGAAATTACTAAAAAATCATAAATAAATAAACATAACGAATTCCTAACAAACACCAATACAAGAACATAAACACGCCCTTGCCCATCTCTCTCTCACCGTAGGTACTGAAATGAAGCCACCGCCATCTATTTTATCTCTCTGATAAGCTAAGCACAAACTTCGAGGACGACAGTGGAAACGCAACACGAACAAACAAACAAAAAGTTCAGTGCAAACAGTAACAACAACAACAACAATCGTGGAAATTGTTTGTGTGTGTGTGTGTGTATGTGTGTGTGCGTGCGTGCGTGCGTGCGTACGTATACATATACACATACCGAAATATCCAACCTTGCAGTCCTTCCATAAGATGCGCTAAACAATTTAAACCCCACTCTCTTCATAACAGCTTATTCGTACTGCGAGTTCAGTGGGATTACATCACTTCAACATCACAACATGCCGTCACCTATCATGACTATTGCTAATACTATTTCAACAACCTCTTTCTATAATTCGTTTTTTCTCATGTCTTATAAGACATTCTATGCTACTCTGTTAATTATGTTACACTAATTATTCCATTAAGCGACTTACATTTGCAAATATGCTATTATAATAGAATGCAATTAAATCGATTATAAATATTGACTTGCACTGCAGATTTTGTAGAAAAATTATTACTTGTGACTAAATTTATAGTACACACTGTTATTTCCCTAAGGAATATTAATTTTTTTTAATTAGCTAAAAATTGTGTGTGTGTATATAGGAAGCTTAATATATAGATATAGATCCATAATAGAGCACTAATTGTGTACTGACTCTTTTCCTACACATTCTGATGTATTTCATACAATGAAAAAAATTTAAAGGTGTATTAATCAATTTTATTATTACAAAACATTTTTAAATTTAAATATATAATTTTTAAAATAATTTTTATATATTTTACTTTAAATTATTATTATATAAAAATTTTTAAATATCCTAAAGTTTTATCTAAAATATCTTTTCCGTCTGCTTTCTAATGAATTATTTTCAGTAATATTCTGAAATGGCGGTTGTTCGACACACACACACACACACACACACACACACACACACACACACACACACACACACACACACACACACACACACACACACACACACACACACACACACACACACACACACACACACACACACACACACACACATGCCCACGCACTTAAAATGTACAAAAAATAATATTTACGAAATACAGGAATAGGAATACTGTTCTCAAAACAAATTGACAGCTTTAATAACTTCAGTGGAAGTTAAACAGTTTTCCTACTAGTCTTGTCAATTATAATGAACCAAACAGTCGCCATACTCTGCTGCAAACAAGAATAAAACGTTAGAACTATTCAAGTAGGAAAGAACAAAATTCAGAAAGAAAAACACTTAAGAGGGTCAAAAATTAAAAGTTTGAAACTAATTTTTATTTATTATTATTTGACACCTCCAAAGACTCATTATAAAATTTATATAAACATTATCATAAAACTTATTTAAAATTTACCACCTAAGACCTGCCAACAACCCAAAAGTGAGAGGATACACAATATACCGAACGGATAGACTCAGCTCCAGAGGGGGAGGCACTGCCATCTACATCAAACAATACCTCCACCACAATGCCATATCCAACCCACAGACTACAAACCTGGAAACCACAGGAATACAAGTCCACACAAACAATGCTGGAAGCCTCAAGATATTTGCTGCCTACAACTCACCAAGCAATCCTCTACTGACAACAGACCTGGATGCAATCCTCGGTACCACAGACCCCACCATAGTCATAGTAGGTGACTTGAATGCCAAACACACAACATGGTTCAGCACCACCAACAACAGAAGTGGTCGCATACTACACAACTATTCAACACTTAACTCAGTTGTGGTAGCAGGACCCACTGAGCACACTCATTATAGCCCTCATGGCAGATCAGATGTACTTGACATAGCTATCCTTAGAAACATCAGTTATCAATACAAACTAGAGACGCTCAATGAACTATCATCCGACCACAACCCAATCCTGATCAAACTTGGCACGCAAGATCAACTGGCCCACCAGCACACCTTCATATCGTGGGATAGGCTAGCCAAAATCCTACCAGAATACATTGGTCCTGTACCAATCATCCACAAAAAAGAAGACATAGATGAAGCAATAAGCAATTTAACAAGCCAAATTAAAAAAGCGCTACAAGCAGTCACCAAAACCACAACCAACCACCCATCCAGTCGGCTCCCAGAAAACTTAATGGACCTCATCAGAACAAAAAACAAAGCCAGGAAAAGATACCACAACACAAGAGCCCCACAGGACAAGAAAACTCTGAACAAGTTGAACAACCAAGTCAGAAAAGCACTTCAAATCCACAGGAACCAGGATTGGGACAATAAACTATCATCACTCAACCCAGAAGATCACACAATATGGAAATTTCTGAAGATTCTGCGCACTAAACACAATCCCCTACCGCCCATGCAAACTGCTCATGGAACAGCGCACACTGATAAAGAAAAAGCAGAAGCAATAGCAGAAAACCTAGAAAAACAATGCAGCCCGTCATATGATAATATAAACATCACCCACATATATAAAGTCCACCAGCAGGTCAAGCGTACCTTAAATCAGTCCGAAGACAAACCAGCCAGCATCACCCCCACTACTCCAGTTGAAATAACCAACATCATAAAACATCTAAACAACAAAAAAGCTCCAGGGCCAGATGGAATTACTAACAGAATCATCAAATTACTTCCTAGAAAGGCTATTATACACCTGGTTAACATAATCAATGCAATATTGAGGATACAACACTTCCCCTCTGCATGGAAAACAGCAGACATCATACCAATAAAAAAGCCAGGAAACAATCCGCAACTCCCGCAAAGCTCCCGTCCAATAAGCCTGTTCTCCAACCTGGGAAAGATTGCTGAAAAAATTATCCTTTCAAGACTACAAGAAAAATCAGACCAATTAGGAATAATTACAAACGAACAATTCGGCTTCCGCCGTATGCACAGCACAGTGCAACAAATACACCGACTAGTTGAGCATATCACTCAAGGATACAACTGGAACCTTCACACAGCTGCAGTTTTTCTGGATATTGCCAAGGCCTTTGATAAGGTATGGCATCAAGGATTACTCTATAAACTCATTCAGGCCAACTTTCCAACAAATCTTACCCGTCTAATAAAATCATACTTCACTGACAGATCCATGCAGATAAAAATAAATGGCACCATTTCAACTAGGCCCAAAATCCTGGCAGGAGTACCTCAGGGATCTCTTTTGGCTCCTTTACTTTTCACAATCTACGTGGCTGACATTCCACAGAACCTGAGGACTACCATCACAGCCCTATATGCTGACAACACAGCCATAATGACAAGATCTCTCCGCCCACACCTGGCGATCAGTCATCTCCAGGATACTATCACAAAGCTACAGAAATGGTTCTCCGACTGGAGGATACAAGTAAACCCCGTCAAAAGCTCAGCTATACTGTTCACCAGACGCAAAGCCTTCATCCAAGATGATATTGAACTTCTCGGAAAAAAGATACCATGGCAGACAGAAGCCAAATACCTTGGAGTACAGCTAGACAAAAAGCTAAATTTCAACAGCCATATCAAGCTCATAGGCACAAAGACATCCAGAACCATAGCCCAACTCTATCCCCTGATCAATCGCAACAGCAAATTGGATAAACGCAACAAGCTGTTATTATATAAGATGGTAATTCGACCAGTAATCACATATGCATCCCCGGCATGGAGTCACACATCCAAATCTAACATCCAGAAACTACAGAGGATACAAAACAAATGCCTGCGGATGATCTTAGACGCCCCATGGTTCGTCAGAAACACGCAGATCCACAGAGAAACCGGAACCCCTGACATCCGTTCTCTCCTTCATGACCATGCGGAAAAGTTCTTCAGCAAGGCACATTCTCATCCCAATCCACTAATCAGACAAGCTTCCAGTTATAGTGAACATGACTATCAAAAACACAAAAGACCCAAGGCAATCCTGCTTTCAGCTGAACAGAGCTAACTCCATAGCTCACAAAGTGCGAGCATAAGTCTCACAACCTCCGCCTTCAAGCTTCTCCACACAGATAAAGGGGAAAATAAAAAGCATTTTATGCTTCACCCAGCAAGCCAGTAACGTTGTTGTTGTTGTATTTAAAATTAAAAAAAAAATTTTAATTAAATGTATTTAATTTTAAAATGTTTTTATCAAAATCTGAAAAAAAAAGTTTTTAATTACACTTTAAATTATTTTGCATCATGTTTATTAATATAATCTATTAGGTGACGAATCTTTTTGTAGATTTATTTTTATTTATTTATATTTAAATTTAAATGGATGTATAAATAAATTTGGAGTCTGCATTTTAACATTGCAGTTGCTGGTTTGAAGAATATGTGTAGGAATGAAGTAATCATCAGGAAAACACCTTTAATTTTAAATAAAATAAACATGAAATGATATCTTAACTTACTTCTGCTATCTTATCGTCGAGCAGTAATCACCTAAAGAAAAACTTCGGTTTTCATACTCTACCGTCATACTCTAAAATCAACAGTTACAGGCGTGTTTATAATTACGTATGTTACAAGCAAAATATGATATGAAACGAAGTGCGGGGTGTTTTGTTATTTGCAAATTATATTTGGAGAATGTGATACGATAATCCATATAAAAAGTTAAGCAAGTTTGAGCGCGGTTAGTAGTTGGAAGGGATTCAATCGTTCGATGCTGTTGGCACATTCTCCCTCGATGAGTCTTTGGACTCCCTGGAGGTGTCATATAATAATAATAATAATGTGTTTATAATTTGCAAATGTTATTTAGGAAAAAAATGTAGCTTTTGTTACGTAATATTGGTCTTTGCCATGTGATGTTGGTTTTACTAACTTTAAAAAGTCAGGTTAGCTTTCGAGGATCGCAGACCAGAAATGTTTATTCCTAGATGCCCGCATTGCTGGTTATTGGTCTTTTGCGATATTTCGATTATGGTGTTGGTTTCGTTGACTTCAAAAGATCAG
This sequence comes from Typopeltis vanoorti, assembly GCF_054136105.1. NCBI lineage: Eukaryota > Metazoa > Arthropoda > Arachnida > Uropygi > Thelyphonidae > Typopeltis > Typopeltis vanoorti. The sequence continues at coordinate 77,151,207 of NC_143561.1, forward strand.
GTTAGCTTTCGGTGATTCTAAACGATATCCCGAGTGAGATTCAAGTGACCAGCGGCTGTAGCCAATAAGCAATTGTGACTGAAGGTAATACATACTTTCGTTATGTACTATAACGGGCTAACAAATACATCTTATTTGTTAGTCAATTGGTGTTCCAATACGATCTGTAGTGAGTTTGGAGCAATTAGGTTTTTATACATTGTTGAGTGCAGTTAAAAATGACTGGATACAGGTGATGAATCTTTTTGTGGATTTCATTGTCAGGTTGGTTTTGCTGAAATAAGCTAGCATATCACTCGACGATGTGCGAGGATGGAATCCTGACCTATACATCCTACTTATCTTTACAGGAGATGAAGCCACGTCTCTTAGATCATTGCCGACTTCTTCCATGGTGATGGATTCAGTGATACCTCTGAGGACAACCTTCAAATTTTTATCAGTGCTAAGAGCATATGCGTGTGGTAAGGTAGTGTCAAAGGTTTAGGTTACATTGTGATACCCTACTCTGTGTTTTTTACCCAGGAAATGTTAATGTTATATTCTTTTATGGTTGAAGAAACCTTGGACCAGTGACCTTTATCGTGAAGAATAACGGACAATATTGTTTCGTTGAGGTTGTTGGACTAGATCTTCATGGGAATATTATCTGCTACAATAAAGAGTGGGAAGTTCGATTCTTCTCTTTTTACCGATATGCCCATCCTATGGCTCTTGTGGGAAAAACACAGGTTTTTACTGTGTTTCAGGCATTGGTTGATTAATGTCGCCTTCTGATAGGATTTCTCTGTGTGTGGGTTCTCCGTGGTTGCAGATAGTTGGAGCTTTTCTGACTAGTTATTGTCAATGAACCGTACATGTTTTTTAAACGTCGTGATTGCTTGTTTGAAATCTAAATTTTCGAGTAATGTTCTCTGCTTCATCTTGCGTAGCAAATTGATTCATTCTGCGTTGTTGATTCAATAGCTCACATATAAGCTGGACAACCAGAGACGATCCGTTAAAGAGATATAATGTATCACTTATTCAAAGAATTTGCGTTAATAATATGGGAAATTAAATTAATCAGATGCAAGTAAATATCGAAATAAGGCTTATCACTAGATTAATTACAATACATCAATAATGCTTCGTTTTTGCAACATGACTGGACAATATGAATAATCGCTCAACTATCAGCGTAACCATTCTTCACAATAATGACCAAACAGCAGAATCCAACCATTCACACAAATGATAATATAATATATAATATATAATATAATAAATATAATAAATATAATAAATACAATATAATATATATATAATATATATATAATATATAATATAATAAATACAATATATATAATATAATAAATAATATAATAAATACAATACGTACATCCTATAGATATCGTTTATATATATCATTAATAAATTAAAATAAAAGGTGTATAAGAATAATTTTAAATATAAAAGCAATATTTAAAAATAGCATTTCATTTTATATAATATAAACATTACTATATATTTCCATATAGATTTGTATATAAATACATATATAAAATTAGAAAATATTGATATTGGCCAATGTTTAATGAGCTAAACCTTTATAAGGTTTTTTTTTCACCTGAAGAAGAGTTTAGCAGGTCTCATATTGAGGTGGAGAGATTTTTCCTTCAGGAAACTTGTATTTTTCATAATATTTTCCTGAAAATCTTTCTGACATTCTTGGAAAAGGATATTTAGGATAACGTGATTTTTAGACGTAGTCGATAATATCACAGAAAGGATCCATTGAGGTTATTTGACTTTTTCGTATATATAAATAGAAACGTTGCTTCTTCAGGACTGGTTAACATACGTTGTGCAGTTTCAAACCTAGAGTGTCACTGTTTTCTTTCATTTTATGGCACACACATTAAATAATTAGCGTTATTGACTGTGATCTTAAATAAGCACGATATAGAAACGATGAGAGTAAACCATAACGAGATCTATCTTTCTATCTTCAATGTTGCCTTGGACGACGATTTTCTCTCGTCATAATTTACGATGTTTGCAAATTGGGTTATTACGAATGACAAAATGAAATGTTAATTGATAGTATATATATCAGTCTGCGAAGAGAAAATAAAAATTTCTTAAGTAATAACTTATCCACAATTTATGAAAATTAATAATTCAGCGAAGATATAAAAAAATCTCATAACCGAAATGTCTTCGGTTAAAACAAGTAAATTTTAGCTTATCCGTAAACTATTGCAAGAGCTAAGCTAATATGGAGCGATATAATTTTGTTCTCAGAATTCGCAGAACGCAGAACCTTACTGATTTGATGGGTGAAGCATAAATGCTTTTCATATTCCCCTTTGTCTGAGAGAGAAGTTCTTTGAGTGGAGAGTTATTGATCGTTAAGCTCGCCCTGGAAGGGCAGTGAGATTAGCTGTGTTCAGTTGAGCGTAGAATTGACTTGGGTCTTTTGTATTTGTAGAATTCTGCTTCATGGTCTGAAGCTTGCTTGATTAGCGGATTTCGATGATTGCTTGTCTTAGTGAAGAACGTTTCTGCTAGGTCATGGAGAAGGGATGTCATGTAGGGAATGTAGACCTCTCTGTGAATCTGAGAGATTCTAATAAACCATAGGACATCCAGAATCATTCTCAGGCATTTGTTCTTTATTCTTTGTAGCTTTTGAATATTTGTAATCGAGGTATGGCTCCATGCAGGAGATGCGTAAGTGATGACTGGGCGTATTACCATCCTGTAATAAATGAGTAGCTTGTTCTGAGTGTCCAGTATACTTTTTCTGTTAATCATGGCGTAGAGCTGCTCAATTACTTTGGATGTCTTCGAGCTTATGTGTTTTATATGACTGGTGAATTGTAGTGTGTATGTCTTCCTTGGTCTGAAACTTCTTTTTAGTGAACAGTATGGCTGAACTCTTCAGTGGGTTTGCTTGGATTCTCTAGTCCATCAGCCATTTCTCCAGTGTATGAATACTGTTTTGGAGTCTTTTGATAGCTAGTTTGGGACTGAGAGATCTTGCTAATAAAGCGGTATCGTTCGCATATAATGCTCTGATTGTTGAACTTGGATTTTGGGGAATATCAGCTATCTAGATAGAAAACAGCAGGGTAGCCAGAAGAGAGCCCCGCGGCACACCTGCCAGGATCTTGCGTCTGGTTGATACAGTTTCATTTATTTTTACTTGCATGAATATGTCTTTAAGGTAATTATCTATTATTTTTATAGATTAATTGGCATGTTAAATTTGATGAGTTTGTAGAGGAGACCCTGATGCCACACCTTATCAAAAGCCTTCGCAGCGTCTATAAAGACCGCAGCAGTGTGGAGGTTCCAGTTGAAACCTGTGGTGATAAATTCAGCCAGTCTGTGTATCTGTTGTGTGGTGCTGTGGTTTCTTCTGAATAATCAGAACTGCTCATTAGGGATAATACCGAGTTTATCGGTTGTTGATTGATGCCATGTAAGGATGACTTTTTCTGCAACCTTACCTGGGCCGGACAGAAGACTGATAGGTCTTCTGGTAGCTTTCGAGGAGCTGAGGGTTTTTTCCAGTCTTTGTAATCTGGAAACCCCCCCCCCCCAGATGTGTGTGATGGTGTGATGTCAGCCGTCTTCCATGTTAAGGGAAAATATTTGAATCTGAGGATGAATATGAACAATGACTTTTCTGGGGAGTAGTTTGATTCTTCTGTTTGTGATTCCGTCTGGACCTGGAGCCTTGTTGTTGTTCAAATGGGTTATGATATTCATAACCTCTGCTGGAGAGGTGGGTGTGATGGATTCTGAGTTCTCCTTTTGTTGTGTTATTACCTGCTTGACTCTGCGGTGAATCTTGTAGATACGATTGATGTTCAGTTTCGTAAGTGGGGGTTACATTGGGTTTCCAAATTGTCAACCAGAGCTTCTTCTTTTTCTTGGTAAGTGTGAGCTGCTCCTTTCTTGGTCTGAATTGGGGGCATGAGTTGCCTTTTAATTTTTGAGAATTTCCAGATGGAGTTGTCCTCTGGGTTCAGATTGTTCAGTTTGGTTTCCCATTCTTGATTTCGATGTTTTTGTAGAGCTTCCCGGACTCGTTTATTTAGATTATTCAGAGTTTGTTTTATCTTGTGGGGCTTTTGTGTTATGGTACGTCTTTCTGAATTTATTTTTCAGTCTGATTAGGTCCATACTTTCCTCAGGGATCCGACCACTAGTATGAAAAACTGTGGTTTGTGTGACTGAAGTTAGTGCCTTTTTAATTTGGTTAGTGAGGTTGTTGCTGGCTATATCTCCTGTTTTTTATGGATAATAGGTGCTGGGCCAATGTGGTCTGAGAGAGTTTCGGAGAGCTTTTACCAAGATATAAAGGAGTGCCGAGGAGATAATTTCTCTTGTGTAGAGCTTAAGCAGAATGGGGTTGTGATCAGATGATAATTCGTTTGGCGTTTCCAGTTGGTATTGGTATCTGATGTTTCTGAGAATTACGATGTCGAGTACATCTGAGCTTCCAGTTGGACTGTGATGAGTGGACTCTGTGGGTCCGGCTATAACAACAGAATTTTGCGTTGAGTAACGGTTTAGGGTGAGGCATTTATCATTGATTGTGGAGCTTGGCATTAAAATCTCCAGCCATGATGATGGAGTCTGTGAAGCCGAGAATGGAGTCCAAATCAGATACCAGTAATGGAATGCTGGGTGGGATGTATACTACATAGATTTTGATGCTGCCAGCATTGTTTGTATGAGCTTCAAAGCCTGTTATCTCTAAGTTCTTGGTTTGCGGATTGGTCAGGACATTGTGGCTTAGGTAGTTTTTAATGTATATGGCTGTACCTCCTCCACTGGTAGTGAGCCTGTCTGTTTTGTACATTGTGTAGATCCGTAATTTAGGGTTATTAGCTGGCCTGAGATGTGTTTCGTTTACTAAAATTACATCAGGAGTGTATCTGTGAGTAAACTCTTGTAGTTCAAGGATTTTGTTGCTCAGTCCATTTGCATTCCATGCAGTTATGGTGAGGGAGTTAGGCTTTTATTTCCTATTGTTCATGATTGAGGGCTGTCAGAATGTAATGGGTGCCTTGAAGGGATTTTTTCGTGGAGGATGGCGTAGGATTTGTTTTGCTGAATTCTTGAAGCATGGTAGCTAGCGAGGCAGTTAGAACTGATGTAAGGTTGGAGCTTGTAAATTCGTTAGATGAAGTATTCTTGGATCGTGCAGCCTCGGCATATGTTTTGGTCCTGGTTTCAGGTTGATTTCCTTTCTGAGTTGTCAAGGTGGAGGTTATTTGAACTGGATGGCGATCTGCAGAGTTGCCCGGAGTGTCACTGCTGGGTGGTGGATGAGCGGTTTTGAGAGACCCGAGGTTCTTTGAGTGTGTGCTATGCATCCTTTATAGTTGGCGAGGTGAGGACCTCCGCAGTTTGCGCACTTAGCTGGCGTAGATCGTGGCTTGGTGCATATGATGGCCAATTGGGCCTTCGCCACATTTTAAGCACCTGAAGATGGCCCGGCATAGTTTTGGGGTGTGCCTGAACCGCTGACATCTGTGGCACTGTCCTGCCTGACGCTCTCTTTCTTAGAGGTTAGGTAGTAATTCTGAGGCCGCAGACAGCAATCAGTTCATATATTTTCTTCTGGGTGTTATCAATCTCCACGAGTACTAAAGGCATTGTCCTTTTATCAGACCTGAGCATCCTGCTCACTTTGATTGGGGTCAGGCTCTGGTTGCTTAGATCAGCAGAGATTTCTTCTGGGGTGATTCTTTCTGTCTGCGTATCACCATCTTTAGGGTCTTTTCGCTTGTAAAGCAAATGTATGGTAAAGAAGATTTTTGCTGTCCAATAGCCTTGTCATCTTCCTGTTTGCGCAGATGAGTAGTCAGTGACAGTAGCTGGCTGGAGTTTGACTCCCTCATCTCAGTTTTTTGCCCAGGAGTATGTGATTTTTTGCTCCCTGAGAGCTGATTTTACAGAAGTCCATTTCTCCTTGTCCCGTAGTATAACTGGGGGGGGGGGAACCTTCTCCGAATTTTTTGGAGCGCCCTGTGTATGTGAGAGTCATCCTCCATAAGATCGTCTGTTGTTCTCTGTTCGTTTGATTGCTCTTCTTGTGAGTTGTTATGACGTGAGGCTTTAGATCGCGGAACAGGAATTCCCCCTTGGGATTCTTCATCCTCTCGGTCTGAATTATTTGTTTGGGCGTACAAGTTTAAATAACCGGCCAGTCAGTCTCAAACTTTGCCATAATAAACTGATCTGTTCCGTGATGCCTTCTATAACAATCGGGAGTCTCCAGGAGTTATCTGAGGGCTACGAAAAACTCTGCAACCAAGTAGGGCAGTGAGCCTACGATTATATTCCCGCAGGCCTAAGGACCTGCCAGCACAATCCTGTTGACTGGAACAGTCAACTAGCAAAGATCGAGAAACGGTGTTGTGTTATAGTGATGCGGGAGGAGAACAGGAAAGGGCGTGGGAAAATTGCATCAAAAGCCAAAGTCTTACCTTGTATTCCACTATCGATGAAGATTCACAAAATCTAAAACGCGCTAATCACAACTGAAACCAAAAGAACCACGTCCAATCGCCATTCGTTACTGAGGAGAGATAGATTTAATCCAGTCATTCTCCGAATTCCTTATAGTCCTTATAAGGACTGGCTTAAAGGGGCGAAGCAAGAATGCTTTTCATCTTCCCCTTATCTGTAGAGGACAGTGTAAGGATAAGATGTTATTGAGCTATAATAAAGCTCTGATCATGGCAGGAGAGTAACAGCAATAGCCGAGTCTCAGTTAGGACTTCACTGGCTACAGCATTGCCATCCATTACCCTCCAAGGATATTAATCACCGCAACCGCACTGCCATCCATCTGAAGACATAAATTAAAAATTCTACAAATAAATAAAAATAAGAGGTATATTAGGAAAATTTAGGTCATTAAAACAATATTCATTTATTTTTTAAACAAGGGGTCTAAATATCACCTTTCTTAATATATATAATTTTGTTTTTATAAATTTTCTATGAATCCATAAACTATACCAGAAAACTGTTCCCAATCTCATCCTATCACAGCTACATGTAAAAACTTGCTATAGGAAACTACCAGTAAGAACTGGATTTCTTTGCCAAGCCTCCACTCAGTGCAGCGGCAGGTCCACTAGCGTGCACTGGGCGATGGTTTTTATCAAAGAGACCAGGAGAGAAAAATAGAACATAGATCAAAAACACTCTTTGAATTACAATGGCAAAGAAATCACCTATGTAAGTGACTCGCAGAACGTAGAACGTTACTGATTTGATGAGTGAATCATAAATGCTTTTCATATTCCCCTTTGTCTGAGGGAGGAGTTCTTTGAGTGGAGAGTTATTGATCGTTAAGCTCGCCCTGGAAGGCCAATGAGATTAGCTGTGTTCAGCTGAGCGTAGAATTGACTTGGGTCTTTTGTATTTGTAGAATTCTGCTTCATTGTAGTCTGAAGCTTGTTTGATCAGGGTTCGGATGATTGTTTGTCTTGGTGAAGAACGTTTCTGCTAGGTCATGGCGAAGGGATGTGATGTAGGGAATGTGGTCTTCTCTGTGAATCTGGGAGTTTCTAATAAAGCATGGGACATCCAGAATCATTCGCAGGCATTTGTATTGCAATGCAGCTTTTGAATATTTGTATTCGAGGTGTGGCTCCATGCAGGAGATGCGTAAATGATGATTGGGCGTATTACCATCCTGTAAATGAGTAGTTTGTTCCGAGTTTCCAGTTTGCTTCTTCTGTTGATCATGGGGTAGAGCTGGGCGATTACTTTGGATGTCTTCTAGCTTATGTGTTTTATATGACTGGCGAATTGAGTTTTTTTGTCAAGCATCACGCAGAGATATTTGACTTCGCTCTGCCATGGAATCTTGACTCCTAGCAGGTGTATGTCTTCCTTGCTCTGAAACTTCTTTTTAGTGAACAGTATGGCTAACTGAACAAAAAACTTCAAATGTCAATAACACATTACAAGAAGAGGTATATTAGGAAAATGCAACGTGTATTAAACTGTTAATATAATTTTCGATTTAAAAAAAAAATAAACCTAATCTGTATCTTTATAAATATTGTATGACTTACATGTTTAGTTTTACATTTTTAAATGCTATATTCTTTATATTATCTATACGAGAACTTGAACATCTCATTCTTTTATGAAAATACGCATTTACAATGTTTTTAATGATTACAATATTAACTTCATATTTCATTCTTCAATGCTTAAATATTCCTTGCTGATCCACATATTCTTTGTTTTATTTATTAAATAAAAGAGAAAATATGAATGTGTCGATACAGGGCGCTACATATTTTACGAACTTTGTTATATAAGATAATTTTGAAAATATAGTGTAGTTAGTTCAGCAGTATATTGTATTAATCTCATCTGGGATTAATACGATTAATCCCAGAGATTAATTCTCAGAACGACGCTACGTTCGGATATTATTCAATATACAACTGGAGTTTCAGAAAGTCGAATTTTGCCCTTAAATCGTATAATTCGCCTTCAACTTTTGAAGACGAGTAATCCTATATATTGTGTTCAGGAAGTTATCTATCGCCTATTTCAACTAGGTGCCGACTGCTTATTGCAATTAAGCAAGAATGACATATTTTCAAATTAACTAATCACCTGTAACAATACTTATTATAATTTCATTTTTATCTTTTGAACCTTTTCAGCCTCTTTTACAAATTATTTTAAAATTGGGAACATAAGTGAACTAAATATAATAATAATTCACATGATTAACTCTCATTTGTTTGGTGATAATTACTTCAGAATATTTTCAGACTTCGTTAAAACGTAATTCAAGAAACATTGTCCATTCAATTTAAGAATAAATTCCAAAACCTGATTAACATTATCTTAAAACGCATGCGCATACCATTATTCTGAATTATCATATTATTTCTGTGATGTATGATGTGTAAACGTCTTTAAATAATGCATAAAAAGAAGAAATTTTTAATAAACAGCAAATTGCACAAAAAATAAAAATAAAAAAAGAATTAAAATTAAAATTTCCAAAAATTATTTAAGAAAACAGCATTTAATCTACGATGAATTCAAGAAACTATTTTTCAGAAACCATAATTTTTAAATGATAAAGAAATATTTTCCCTATTTTTCGTGCTATTATGTTACGTTATTAGTTTAAATTAAAACTACTGAGTCTTGATTGTAGTTGTTGCTGGTATGGTATATGAAAATTACACGCCGTTGTTAAAAGAAAACCTTTTTTCTCCTTAGTCGCTTCGGTGACTGAATAATCCACTCAGTTTGTAGATGCCTATTTACATGTGATGTTCCAATAACGATCTATGCGTTTAATACGCAGATTGCGTTTCTCTGGTTTAATCAGTGTTATTAAACGTAGAAGTTTAAAGAGAGGAAGCCATCCACTATTACACTCATCGAACGACCCCCTCCCCCCCCCCCCCCAAAAAAAAAGAAAGAAAAAAAAATTGCCAGCTAATTAGAGAGAGAGATTCGTGAAGATTCTCAATAGAGGAAATTATTGATCCAACACATACAGCGGAGGAAATACTCCATTGTATGTCAGATATCGAATAGCATCACTCACACTGCATGAAAACTAACGGTAGTAAAAGTGGATGTCTCTCTTAAAACTTAAAATGATATCAGCTACTCCAGGCATACAATAAGCAGGTGGGCTGTTGCATCGAGAAATGGAGATTATCTACCACTTTAGACTTGTTAGCATTTCCTCTAACTAGGAATATGTGCTTTTGCATGGCAAACTTGTATTCTTGCCCAATCGTTTAAATCTTTTTTCAAACCCAATTTATTTCTGAGACTTAAGCAGTACCCCACACATCCAGCTGCTGATTTTTTTTAAACAGTTCAAAGTGTTGCCATATGGGGAGAGCCATTGTTAATGCTTCTTTTTGGAGTTTATTCCCATAACCCTGATCCAACGTAGCAAACAGTAATATCTGTTACAAAAATATTCTAAAAATTGAACAAATGGAATGGATATGAGGCTGGTGCCATGGATGGTGGGGTGGGGGATGATAGTGGATAGTGTATGGTGGAGTAAAACCAAGACGAATGAGGGTGACCAGTGAAGTACCCACGGGCTATGTACTAGGACCACTGCTCTTTAATTTGTACATTAATGATATAGCGAATGATTTGAGGTGGGATATTCAGTTGTTCGCTGATGATGCAAAACTGAGAAGAATAATACTTGATTAAGGTGAGGTACGTATCTTACAGGATAATTTAAATAAACTGGCAGCGTAGGCGAAGGACAATGGTTGTCAATTCGGTGTTGTGAAATGTAAGATAATACATTTCGGGGTGAAAAGATTACTTGTTTCGTTTCATATTGATGGTACTAGATTACAGGAAATTGATGAGCCTAGGGTTCTGGGGGTGATGGTGGATAGAGATCAGAAGTTCAGATGATATATTGCAAGGGTTGGGAAAATAACTCAGAAAATTACTTGGATGTTGAAAAACACATTGACAAATGATGTTATTATTCCTCTTTATCAGGCTATGATTCGGTCACATGTTGACTACTGTGCACTGATTTGGTCTCCTGCCTATCTTGGGGGATCAGGAGGTGGTGGTGAGGATCCAGAGACGAGTGACCAAGCTGGTAACAGGTCTTTGGAAGGTTCCCTATGAAGATAGATTGAAGGTGTGTGGGTTGCAGAGGTTAGCTAACAGGCGGAGGAGAGTGGATATGATAGAAACTTATAAGTTACTAAAGGGATTCTATAAGATTGACACAAAAGAAAATTTTAAATACATGGAGAGTAGGGGAAAACAACGGGTCACACTTCGAAGTTGTCTAAGAGTAAGAGTAAGTTACTAAGGATGTGTAGATTGGGTTTACTTGGAGAGTGGTGAATGAGTGGAATGAATTGTCGGAGGTGGTTGTGAGCACCCCCTATAGTGTTAACGGATAATATGGGTCTCCCATGATGAGTCTTTGACTCCCTGGAGTATATCCGTATAAATAATAATAATAATAATAATTTTATTTTTATTTTATTTGTTTTTTAAGTTTGAGAAAGAATGATTATACATATAAATTTCTGCATTTGCTTATAAAGATTACTTGTAGATGAGTGAGGCGAGTTAATCCCACCTACTTCGAAGCTTGGGTTAGCTTTTATGAAGAGAGTGGGATTTAGCCTTCACTATTTGTGTTGTTGCTACTGTTTATGTATGGGATGTAGGCATTGGATGCTAGTGATTTGTGATATGTATATTAGTGTTAATGGTTTCTTAACTTTGTTGGTATATTTTCCAGAGTTCGTTTTTTAATGTTCTGTAGTTATCTACGTGTTTTAACTTTCTTGGTAGGTTGTTGAGTTGCATGGGTATCTGATGTGATCTCACAAAAGAACCGTATGAATTGTTGAAGGGTGTGGGGATGTAGAGAGTTGTTGTGGGTAGTGTTATACGATATGTGTCTCTGTTGTTTCGATAGATGATGTTGAAGTAATTCCTTGTTAATGTCATGTAGTGTTTCAGGTTTTTAATGCTCAGAATTCTGTGTATCGCCATGTGCTTGTCGGATATTGGTTGTTGTGTAAGGTGTCCAGATCACTGTTGACACGATTTTCCTGTGTAGTGTTTCTAATTTTGTTAGGTGGCTGTTCGATGTATTTGTATAGACTGTTATTCCGTATCTGAGTAGGGATTCGCAGATACCGTAATATAGGAGTTTTTTTATGTTGGGTGGAATGATGTCTTTAACTTGGAAGAGTTTTGCTGCGATGATCCGGAGTTTGGTGTGTAGATATTCTATATGTTTTGTCCATTTAAGGTGGGAATCTATATAGAGACCGAGGTATTTTGGGTGTGTTACAGGTTTGATTTCGGAACATTGGCAGGTATTTTTGTTGTTAATGCAGCGGTATGTGTGACAATGTATCGATAGTGATGTGGGGCGTATGATTCTTGGGTTGTGTATTATCAACATCTGTGTTTTGGTGCCGTTGATTAGAATTGCGTTTTGGTAGTATATAGGAAGTATGTTGTGATTTCGTTTAGGTCTTGTTGTGCTTTGCAGAGAGCTGTGTTAATATCTGTGTGGATTGATAGTAGTGCAGTGTCATCTGCGTATTGAAATATTTGACTTCTTATGGATATGTTATGAACATCGTTAATGTATATGTTGAATAGAGTGGGTGATAATATGGCACCTTGAGGTACACCGTGTTTTAGTTGTATACTCCGACTGTGATATGTACCTATTTTTGTTACTTGTGTTCTGTTTGAGAGGTAGTTCTTGAACCATGTATGCAGTGTTCCTCTTATACCTATTGAGTATAGTTTGGTTAGTAGTATGTTATGTTCAAGTGTGTCAAATGCTTTGGTTAGGTCCAGCAGTATAAGGACGGCGTACTTATTTTTGTCGAGAGCTTTGTTTATTGTGTCGGCGATGTCTTCTAATAAAGTAATGATGCTTTTTGTTTTCTGAAAGCCGTATTGGTTTTGTGAGATGATGTTGTACTTCTATAAATAGTTCTGTAGTCTAGTGTGTGTGTTATTTTTTTCTAGAATTTTTGAGATGACAGTTTTTAATTGTTGTGGAATAATACTTGTGTCGAATATTATGTTCACGAGTTTCAAAAGTATTGGATTTATTTGTTCAAAGTGTGTTATAAGGTCTGTGAGTCTTATTTTGTCTATTCCTGGAATGGACTTTGGTTTTAGTTTTAGGAGTGCTTCTTTCAGTTCCTGTTTTGTTATGGGCGGAAAATACATCGTTTGTTGTTGACTTTGTGTTGGTAGTTTTTTGTTGATCCTTGGTAGTTTGTCTTTTTTGAGTTGTGTGATGTTGTTTGTGAAAGCATGGTTGAATGAGTCTGCTAGTTCCTCTTGGTTTGTGTCCTGACCGAAGCTTTTTGCAATAAAATCTTGTGCTGAAGTTTTCTTTTTTCGGGTTACTAATTCGTTGAGTGTAGCCCATGTTTGCTTAATGTTGTCATTATATTCCATGAATTTTTGGAAGTAGTAGCGTCTTTTTGCCATACGAATTTTTGTTGTTAGTTTATTTCTTGTGTTTTTGTATAAGGTTTGTAAATGTGTGTTACTGGGTGACTTTTTAAGTTTTTTCCATAGATTTTCTTTTTCAGTAATAGTATTTAGTATGTCGTCATTTATCCATGGATTGTTATCTGTTTGTCGCTTGTTTGTGTAGATTTTGTTGCTTTTTTGTATATTTCTGTGAACTTTAGTTGAAAATTCTCGTATAATGTTACAGGATCGTTTATTTTAAGTAGGGAATTCCAGTCTGTATTTTTTACTTGGTTATCGACAATGCTCTTTAGTATGATCGGGTTTTGTCGACTTTTGTGGTGGTGGGAGGGGAGGTAGGAAACGTAATAAAACGAAGTTGAGACAAAGTGGTGATCGGCAATTTTTACGTTAATTACTGATGATGTATATGTATGGATGGGAGCCCGTGTGTTGATATGATCAATGCATGATTGTGTTAGTGAGTTATTGAGTATTTCTTCTCTTGTTGGGGAGTTAATGGTAGGGTTTATGTTGTACTGACTTAGTATATCAAGATATGTGTTAGTGCTTGAAGAAGCGTGGTCAAGAGTATTTATGTTAATATCTCCTATTAGGATGAGCCTGTGTGTTGTACGCGGTTCGATGCCGCTTAGCCATGTTTCTAACTCGTGAAGAAAACTGAGTGGATTATTATCTGGGGGTCTGTATATTGTGTTTATTGTGTATTTGATACTATTGTGGCTATTTGTTACTTCCAAAATTAGTGTTTCCGCATGTTGAGAGATTTTACAGGGATCTACAACTAGTAATTGATGAGGTACCAAAGCGGGATATACTCATCATTGGAGAAGACTGGAATGCAAAGATTGGCATAAATAACACAGGATGAGAAAAGGTTATGGGAAATTTTGGATATGGAGAAAGAAATGTACATGGAAAGATGCTTCTGGAATTTGCCACGGATAACAACCTGATGATTTGCAATGCCAAATTCCAACAAAAATATTGTCGTAAATGGACGTGGCGCTTCTTCGATGGCAAACACAGGAATATGATCCACCTGATATTAATAGACCAGAAATGGAGAACCTCAGTTCAACAGTGCAGATCATTCCAAGGAGCTGATATTGATTCGGACCATAGCTTAGTGATTGCGAATATAAGACCAAAACTGAAACAGAAGTACAAGGAAAGTTCCAAAAAGCTAGAGACATCTCAAAACTAAATGAAGACAGGCTCAGAACAGCATATCAGAACATATTGAAAACTAAGCTTAAGACCCCAAGTGAAAAACAAAATATAAATACAAGAGCAGGACGACTAACTGCAGCGCTAAAAAAGCAGTAGAGGAAGTAATTCCTGAAAGAGAGAAGATCAACAAGAAATGGATAACTCAGAAAACCCTAAAATTGGTACAACAGGCAAGAGAACTGAAACTTAAAAGAGATAACTGATGGTCAAGTATTGATGGACAAGACAGAAATCATACACAGATGGACAAGATACTGTAGCGAACTATATAAAAATCAACTAAATGAACTGCAACAGAAGTAATCAAAGAACTAAAAGCAATCTCTCCACCAGCAGAGATCTTTAAAATGACATCTTGGAAGAGGAGGTGAATAAGGCTATAAAACATCTCAAGAACAACAAGAGTCCTAGAAATGACAACATAATAGGCGAGATGCTAAAATATGGGGGAGAATCAGTTGCAGAAGAAATACATAAGCTATGTAATGAAATATGGAGATCAGGGTATGCCCCTGAAGAGTGGAAAAAATCGGTCTTGGTTGTTCTTCATAAGAAAGGCAGTGCTTTAGAATGCACCAATTACAGAACTATTGCATTAATGAGTCATCTTGTCAAAGTACTGTTGAAAATACTAACAGAGCGCCTGAAGGGGCATATGGAGGCACATCTTCCGGATGAGCAAGCCGGATTTTGACAAGATCGAGGTACAGTGCAACAATTACTCGCACTAAGACTAATAGCAGAGAAAGCTCGAAGAAAGAACAAAAATATATATATATTGCTGTTTCGTGGACTTCCAAAAAGCATTTGATAATATTGACCAAAATATAACATGGGCTGTCTTGGAATCCTATGATGTGGACAATAAATTGATCCGCCTGCTGAAAGATATAAACAGTCAAGCACAAGCAAAAATCAGAATAGCAGGTGAGACTGGAGATTGGTTTGCCACTAGTCAAAGCACAAGACAAGGGGACCCAATATCACCAATCATGTTCACCACACATCTGGGAAGAACACTAGATAAGATTAAAGAAGAAGGTGGAGGCATTTCAATAAATGGCATGAGAATAAAGAACCTCTGCTTTGCAGATGACATCTTCGTGATTGAAGAAGACGCAGCAAGGCTGGAGGCTGGAACAGACATTGCAAACACTATACATAGAAGGAAAAAGATATGGACTAAATGTCATATTTGAAAAAACTAAAACAACGATATTCGGACAACAGGAGTTACTGAACAGAGTTACGATAGACAGATTTCAACTGGAAAATGTGGAACACTTCACATATATTGGATGCCACATGACGCATGACTTGGACCCCAAAAAAGAGATAAAAATTAGAATCGCCAGAGCAACAACTATTTTAAAAGCCATAGACAAAATATGGAAGAGCCGAGCTATAAAGATGCAAACTAACTGCGCATTGCAGAAACCTGTATCTTCAGCAGCATACTCTATGAATGCAAGGCCTGGGTACCCCTGAGAGAATCTGAAAGGAGGATACTGGCATTCGAGAGGAAGTGCTATAGAAAGATCTTGAGGATAAGGTGGACCCAGAAAGTGAACAATGAGGAAATCTACAGACGAATACAACCAAAAGATAACCTGATCCAGAAAATAATCAAAAGGAAACTACGTCTATTTGGCCATATATGTAGAATGAATGATGAGAGAAAATTAAAAACGTTGCTGTTTGGAATGATTGAAGGAAAGAACAAAAGAAGACCAAACAGAGAATGGGGCAATGACATCTTCAAATAGTGCGGAAACTCTATAAACAAATTGAGTCATCTTGCACAAAACAGAATGCAATGGAAGAATCATATCAAGATGGCAGTAGACACCCACGGGCATTGGACCCATGGTTGTTGATGATGATGATGATAGGTACTTATGACTTGCACTGAAGATTTGTAGAAAAATCATTACTGATGACTAAAATTTTATAATGCATCACTGTTATTTCCCTAAGGAATATTAAATTAAAATTAAAACTTTTTTGATTAGGAAAAAATGTGTGTGTAATTCTACTATAAATAGAACCTGTTTTAAAAGAAACCGTGGCGAGTACAGAGAGATAGAGTTCCCACTATTAAGAGGATACCTTTTTGAACGAAATTAGAACAAGCAGGTAATAGTGCAAATGTTAATTCCCATACGTAGAATTCATTATTTCGCATTTTGATGTATTTCATACAAATAAAACATTTAAAGGTGTGTTTTTAAATTTTATTATTACGAAATATTTTTCATTCTTAAAAAATAAAATTTTTTAAAACTTTCCATATGTTTTCAGTTAAAATATTATTATAGAAAAATTATTAAAATATCCTAAATTGGCATCTATTTTCAGTTGAAGACGAGTTACTGGTTTCTCTCTGGAATATTATTATTTTCAATTTCCATGTAAAATAGGCAATCCAGCAAGAACACGCAATAACCAGTGGTCTCATAGCCTTAGAAAAGTAATTTCAAAAATTAAAAGTATAATTTTTGAAATTAATTTTTATTGATATATCATTTATTTTGGTTTCAATGGTGACCACCTAAGAACCTGTTTTAAATTTGGCAAATGAAAAATACGATTTTAAAGTTTTTGTAACTGAATTAATTTGATATATAGACAATACATCAAACAAATATACGCATGTTTCTGATATTCTTCTCCAAAGGCATTTTTACCACAATGCGTGCAGGAAACGTTTCGAACGGGATGGACATGGGAAGTAGCAATGTAGTACACGACTGCCATCTGGGGGCAAGAAGTTTAGAGGGAATATTCCCTTGAAAATTTGAGAAATCGTTTGTTGTGATTTGTTTTCACAAATTAAAAATTTTAATTGCGACTCAGGGTGTCATTAAGTCTGAAAGCAATATTAACTACAGCTGATGTATTTTTTTTCTAAGTATCTTTTATTTATCATTTTCAACGTTCATGGTTGCTGGATGTAAATGAAGTTATAGGTGTACGGGGTGGGGGGCATTTCTATCCAGAAAAGTTTGTTGCGTAGAAGTTTCCTAGCTCAGGAAGTAAATGAGACGCTGCCTCCAAATTTAAATGATTTTTTTTTTTTTTTCATTTTCCGAAACTCTATTAAAACTATGTGTCCATATCGCAAAATGCAATTTATTTCATGATCCTAGACAGATAGATGTCAATCTAAAGTCCTTTGCTATGCACATAGGGACAAAATGTATCGAATTTGCATATAGCAATAATGCCATTCTAACAAGATGCAATTTAACAGAGTTTTGAATTTAGTATTATGTAGGAAATCATCTGTACAACACGTAGCTAGATTACTGACGTCGTTAGCAAATTCATAGCTACGTGCCTTTTTTCAATGCGACAATTTTTATAACATAAAATATATGGTCACTGGCTCTTGTCCAAGTGCCCTAATGTCATAGTCATCTCAGCTTCAACTTTGGTTTGCTTCGAATCGTTTTTATTGACAAAATGATTAGAACCGACATTGTCAAATTGTGGTTCGATGGAACTGCATGAAATTTGCTACACGGTGTTTCAAATTGAAGACCTGAATTCAAAGCAATCTGTAGAAAGAACTAGTATCCGAAATGCACTTGAGGCTTATCCTAACCAGATCACGAGGAAGAGATTTTCTCAGTAAACAAAACAAAAATAAATAAATGAACAAAATAGCAAAAATGACCGACAGGGGAAATATGGCGCTGTGAGAGGGAGAAAAATAAATTAATGAAACGGATGGTATGCGATTGTGAAATGATTCAGCGTTTTTGACACACAAGGTTTTTATATACATAGATGGAAAGTTACATTAAAATGAAACAGTTGTCAATGAGACTTGTTTTCATAAGTTTTATCACATTTATTTGTCTCGTAAATTTTCTAAATTATACAAGAAAAATTCATAAAATTTATATAAAAATTTTTTGTCCTAAAACTTATTTAAAATTAAATGTTTTTAGTTTTAAATAAGATAAATAGCTAATCTGAAAAATTTGTGTTTAACTAAACCTTAAATTATTTTGCATCATATTTCTTAATATAATCTATATATAGATAAATATTTGGAGAAAGATGGCGTTAGTTAGCTTTTACGTGTATTTATTATTAGTCTCGCGTTTTTTATTAGTGTGTTATTGTTGGGACTTCCGAATGATATTTAGAGGTAAGCTTTCTTCGCTTTGACTATTTTTGTGATTACACATTGCTTAGCTGGTAGACTCTTGCGTGAGTGTAAGGGCTTTGTCAATAGACCCTCTTAGGTCGACAGGAATATTCAAAGACATCGGAATATTCCTTCATTGTACACATGGATGGAGAATGTAAAAGATATTAAGGACGCCATTCAACATTTAAACAGATATGTCACTTGACATTCTCAAATTCATTCTAAAGAAATTTGAAATGGAATATCCTAGTTGCTTGAATCTCTTCACTCAAGTAAATGACACCGAAGGCGATGATGTGGACACCGAAGAGGACTTTACACCTGTTCGACCTACAAAGACTCCCCGACAGTTCGATTGTTCGCAGGAAGAACAATCTAATAAAAGACGCAGAACAACGGAAGATGAAATGGAAGAAGATGCAACAACTCACGAAAATCAAGTCACCCAAGATAGAAAAGAAAAGGTCCTTCCCGTTATCCTTCGAGATAAAGATAAATGGACCTCATTCTCAAGATCCCTAGGGGAACAAAATATCAATTTCACCTGGGCAAGAAATACTGACGAGGGTGTAAAGATTCATCCCACCACTGTCACAGATTATCGCAAGATTACGAAAATGCTATTGCCCTTCCACACCTTTGCGCTAGCAAGCGCGAAGAACCTAAAAGTGGTTCTAAGATGGGGGGGGGGGCATCACAACTGATGAGATCACAGCTGACCTCATCAGTCAAGGATTGACCCCCAATCAAAGTCAGTAGGATGCTGAGGTAAGATAAAAGACCAATGCCACTGGTGTTGGTTGAAATCTCCAATACAAAGAGAAAAATAAAAGGATAAAAAAAAAGGAATTAAAATTAATATTTTTCAAAAATTATTTAAGAAAACAACATTGAATCTAGGATGAATTCAAGAAAGTATTTTTTGGACACCATAATTTTTAAATTATAAAGAAGTATTTCTTCTATTTTTCGTGCCCGAGGCCTGAGTTAGGAGATGCGGTGATTAATACCCTTGGAGGGTAATGGATGGCAATGCTGTAGCCAATGAAGTTCTAACTGAAGCTCGGCTATTGCTGTTACCCTCCTCCCATGATCAGAGCTTTAATAGCTCAATAGCACCTTATCCCTACACTGTCTTCTAGAGATAACGGGGAAGATGAAAAGCATTCTTGCTTCGCCCTTTTAAGGACAATGTGCCTGTTTTACATGGAAATGGAAAATAATAATCAGGAGAGATACCACTAAATTACATGTAACTCTAGGATATTTTACTCATTTTTATACAATCTTTTAAAAGAAAAAAAAAGAAAATTAATTAAAAAATTTTTGTTTCATTTTTTAAATTGTTTTGTAATAATAAAATTTATTTATACACCTTTAAAGTTTTTCTTTCTATGAAATACATCATGATGTGTAAAGAATAAATTCTATATCATGTAGATGAGAGCCCAGAGTAACGGATGGCAATGCTGTTAGCCAATAAAGTTTTAACTGAGGCTCGGCTATTGCCGTTACCCAGCCATGACTAGAGCTTATAGCTAAATAACACACCATCCACGCATTTTCTTCAATCAGATGAAGGGATGAAGAGTAAGAACTCAGTCCATCTAAAAAAAAAATTTTATGTTATTGATTTAAATTAAAACTACTGAGTCTTGATTTGTATTCTTGTTGGTAAAATTATAAGAGATATTATATTCAAAAGTACAACCCATTATAAAAAGAAAACTTTTTTTCTGACTAAATAGTCCACACAGTTTTTTTATGTCTGCTTATATATGATGTTCCCATAACGATCTATGCCTTTAATATACAGTTTGCGTTTCTCTGGTTTGATCAGTGTTATTAAAGAGAGAAGTTTAAAGAGAGGAAACCATCCGCCATTTCACTCATCGAAGGTCCCCCCCTCCAAAAAAAAAAAAGAAATGAAAGTAAATAAACTTGCTATTTAGAAAGAGAGAAATTCGGGGAGATTCTCAATAGAGGAAATTATTGATCCAACACGTACAGCGGAGAAATGCTCCATTGTATGTCGGATATCGAACAGTATCACTCACACTGCATGAAAAATAACGGTAGTAAAACTGGAATTTCTCTCTTAAAACTTAAAATGGTATCAGCTACGCCAGGCATACACTAAGTAAGTGGGCTGTTGCATCAAGAAACGGAGGTTATCTACCACTTTAGACTTGTTAGCATTTCCTCTAACTAGGAATATATGCTTTTGCATGGTAAAATTGTATTGATGCCCAATCGTTTAAATCGTTTTGCAAAGCCAATTTATTTCTGAGGTTTAAGCAGTCCCCACATATCCAGCTTCTGATTTTTTTAAAAAATAATTCCAAGTAATGCCATATGGGGGACAGCCATTGTTAATGCTTCTTTTTGGAGTTTATTCCCATAACCCTGATCCAACGTAGCAAACAGTAATATTTGTTACAAAAATGTTCTAAAAATTGAATAAATGGGAATGGATATGAGGCTGGTGCCATGGATGGCGGGGGGGGGGGTTTGATAGACAGACATCGGAGGGTGATCTATGGTGGGGTGGAACCAAGGCGAATGAGGGTGACCAGTGGCTATGTACTAGGACCACTACTCTTTAACACTTTCATTGCCAAGCTGAAAATTGAAATTTCGTGTAGTGGGCAAATTTTTTTTATTTTTTTTTTATTTAGTTAGCGACGTCCACGCGATAACGCGTGATCGGCCATTTGGTGAGAGCTCGCATCGCGCGATATCGCGTGATTGGCAATGAACATGTTAATTTGTACATTAATTGAATGATCTGAGATGGCATATTCAGTTGTGCTCTGATGATGCAAAATTTGGGATGATAATAGTTGTTTGAGGTGAGGTACATATCTTACAGGATGATTTAAATAAACTGGCAGTGTAGGCGAAGGACAATGGTTGTCAATTCAGTGTTGTGAAATGTAAGATAATACATTTCGGGGTGAAAAGTATACACACTTTGTACATAGTTTACAGGTTAAACTATGATAAACTAGCATAGTACTAGTTTACAGGAAACTGATGAGCCTAGGTATCTGGGGGTGATGGTGGATAGAGATCTGAATTTCAGACGACATATTGCAAGGGTTGGGAAAATAGCTTAGAGGATTACTTGGATGTTAAAGAACACATTGACATGTGGGAGGTTATTATCCCTCTTTATAAGGCTATGATTCGGTCACATGTTGACTACTGTTCACTGATTTGGTCACCTGCGTTTCTTTGGGAGATCAGGAGGTGGTGGTGAGGATTCAGAGACGAGTGACCAAGTTGGTGAGAGGTCTGTGGAATGTCCCCTATGACGATAGATTGAAGGTGTATGTGTGTGTAAGGTTAGCTAACAGGCGGAGGAGAGGGGGGGGGATATGCTAGACACTTATAAGTACGCAAATATACTCTTTTCCACACCACCGTTGAGGTAGAGTATGGGGCTCGCTTTTTTTAACGTGGTATCCCCAGTAGGCCTATTCCACGATCAGATAAAATAAATTTGCGATTATGGTGGAAAAAGCAGTAAAGATACGTGCTCATATAAAGAATTTCATGTTAGTAAAACTTAACTTTTTACTATCTGAAGCAATATATAACACCAGATATAACCAATCTAATTGTTATAATTATACAGCCCCTTTAAGTATTTTTAAATAAATCCTCGCTTGATATTTCCTATTCTGAATAAGTTAGATGAGATGTCGCAACAACTAAAGTTGTGCGTGTACAATCACTCTAGTAAGCCATCAAGTAGATGGCTTTCGCCATCTACTTGATTAAACTACATCATTAAACTGTCAGAAAAGCTTGAGGACATGTAGGTCTATCAGCAGCAATGTTCACCATGTAGGAATCTGGACCCATTTGTGCCTATTTAGCGATGAAAAAAGTTTTTTCTTCAAATGTTCTTCTCTCCATTGAGATAAACGTCCTTTTGATTTAGTTGCTAGGTTAAAATGTCTCTTGGTTAACTTAACACTCTTTTGTTCGTTGAAAATCATTTCTGTTCTATGATATTTGAGAATACGTCCCACCTGATATTTCTATTTTATTGTATTATACGCTAAAAGAAATATAAAACGATTTGAGTGAAATAATATTTTGAAAACAAAATCATATAACGTTGTTTATAACGATTTAGCAAGTCCAAAGTCGAGATTTTAAGCCTATTTTTGGTTATCTTCAATCTTTTAAAGCCTTTAAGATTAACGACTAGTGAAATATCTTTGGCTTTGATCGTTAATTCAGACGGATAAGACGGTTTGTCTTAGGTCAGTTGGATATATTTTGTTATCTTTTTCTTTCAAAGATGTACTTGTTTTACGAGATGAAAACCTGATTTTACAGGAAGCAAACACTTTCACATTAGTATGAGACAGGTTAACTCAATTACTGTTCAGAAGCTCTAATCAATGCTCATCTTACTAATCTTATATAGGATTCGATTCCAGAGAGCTTTAATACCAACTGAGCTCATTTTCACCTTCCATACTGAAAAATTCCCTTTTTAACCGATAGAGAGAGAGAGAGAGAGAGAGAGAGAGAGAGAGAGAGAGAGAGAGAGAGAGAGAGAGAGAGATGGATTCCATTTGAATCTCCATACATATTTGGAGGTCTTTTATTCATTCTTCTGCAGTAACTCAAATTCAGCGAAAAGTAAAAAGTGGGTTTATTGGTAATTATTGCTTCATGCATTTAGAAGGCACCATTTGGAGAAATTAATTGAGGTGCTGAGCACTTGCTTAATGATATTCTACTTCTCAAAAATCACTGTCCATTATTGCCTCAATCGCATCCTCACTTGAACCTCAATGCATTAAGTGCTTTATCTTGTTACCCTCCATAATTGACATGATGCAATAACATCGGAAAATGTTTTCATTTATTTTTTTAACATTCCGTTTAATTTTCATTCGGAGATTTTTTTATTCATTAAATGGTCGTCTCATTTCTACACATCTGCAGTTACTTTTTCTTTGCTTGC
This sequence comes from Typopeltis vanoorti, assembly GCF_054136105.1. Classification (NCBI taxonomy): domain Eukaryota; kingdom Metazoa; phylum Arthropoda; class Arachnida; order Uropygi; family Thelyphonidae; genus Typopeltis; species Typopeltis vanoorti. The sequence continues at coordinate 77,174,639 of NC_143561.1, forward strand.
TTTTAAGTTACTTGAACCTTTTCCTTTCACTTTCACAACACCAATCGCAGAAGGGCTTTCTCCTCAAGTAGACAATTCTGTTAGTTAATGTTTTTACTAGTTCATTAGTGTTGTCTCTTTTCCAGCAAATGCTGTTGTTCTACTTTTAAAGATCCCATTTCTTTACTAATTCCAAAAATTGCGCAAGTAATTTCAATAACTTACATCCAATTAAAAATAACGCAAAAAGTTATTAAATACGGGAAGAAAAAAAGAAATATTGGCTAAATGAATATTCATCTCGCAACTCGATCATTCTCTCTGCAGATTTGTCTTCATAAGATTTTGTCTAATTACAAGGGAGAATTTGGAAATTACAGAAATATTTAAAAAAATACGTAAAATGCAAAGTTTTTTTAGGCGACTGAGTTGAGCATTCAAACCATATTAATGAATAACATAAACAAGAAACTTGTGTCGTTATAACTTTGTAGAAATTATAAGAAGCATGCATACATTGTGTGTGCGCGTGCGCTTTTACTATTACTATTTAAGTAGTAATTGCTTTTTATTTTCACAAGCAGGCCGATATCTGACAGATTCCATGGAACGCAAATTTTCTTACATTCACATTTGTCCCTCTTCACGTTCTGAGTATGCATATTGCTAATAAAAAAACAAGCTGTATTTTGAATAAAAAGTAATGAAATAATGAATAACAGTCAGAAGCGTAATGGGTGATGTATGAAAAACTGAAACCATGCCAGAAACACATGGAATTACTGTATTCGAGAAATGAATAACATTGTAAAATTATTCGATACTTTAACGATGAACATAAAAGAAAGAGCAATGAGATGCATAAAAAAACAAGCATCTTTCTTTGAATTTAACTTAACAACCACAAAAAGCTTTAATCCCTTTGCGATCTGCTGTTAAGCATTTATCTCAGAGTAAAATGCTTCTTAATTTCACCAAGCCTCTTTGAAACCGCTGAAGCCTTCTCTGAAACCTCTTTACAAGGCTTTTGAAATCTCTAGAACACCGTGCCCAAATTTGGTCTCCCGGGTTCCAAGGGGATGAAGAAGCCGTGGAAAGGGAGCAAAGAAAAGTTACAAAAATTATATCCGTATTATAGAATGTAGAATATGAGGTAAGATTCAGAGTATGTAGATTTCAAACCCCAGTTAATAGGAGTGATATGAAACAGGTCTATAAACTTCCGAATGGGTGTTGTAGGATATTGTCTGATGAAACTTTTCGTTATATGGAAGGTGGGAAGAGGATACTGGGGCATTCAATGGAAGTTGAATTTTTTGGCGGTTAAGAAAGAAGTGAGAGCTGAATATGCAGACAGCATTATTCTGTAAATGCATTTACAGAATGATTTGAACAGGATCATTTGATAGGATCAGATACAATCAAGGATGCATCCTTGATTGTATGTGATCCTATCAAATGCATTAGCAAAATCCAACAGTGTCATTATGTATCCAATCTCTTAATCCAACTCAGCCGTAACATTATTATAAAACATGAGTAAATTGCTAAAACATGACCTTCCTTTAGTAAAATCTATGCTGATGAATCCATTTTTGTATGCGAGTTCTTATCAACTCCTCTAAAAACTTCACTGCTACTGCAGAGATACTGACAGGTCAGTAGTTAGGCACATCGGTTTTTGCACAATCCTTGTACAACCGAACTATTGCATATTCGGAAAATTCTTATATCTTTGCTGCGCTAAGAAAAGTTATACAAATATGTCAAAGGCCTGGTCAAGTTGACTGAACATTTCTTTAGTATACATGCTGATATTCCATCTATTCCTATAGCCGAATTCTTACCCAGGTTATGCAACAGATATTCCTTCTCATTCTTGTGCACCTCTACTTATTCATTAATAATAATAGCACTATGCACCATGTTACCTACCCCTGGTTGTTAGATCTTAATAAAATGAAAACTTGTTAACTGAACAATCTCATTAGCTTCTGACACTAGATTGCCATTTGCATTCAGCAAAGTTATTCTTCCACATTCATTCTTTTTTTACTTGCGGTATAACGATAACATTATTTTGAATTGCCTTTAGCCAACGTGAAAACTGTTGTGGCCTGCGCTTTATATATTTTATAGATCTCTCACTATTATTCTCACGATATTCCTTCCACAGCTCTTCTCTTGGACCTCTTGCTTATAAAGTTGCACATCCTTTTCACTCCCACCCGATTTGTTTCTCGACCTCTAGGGAACTCTTTCCAATTTAGCAACTAACACAATGGAACCAAAGATAGTATTCTCCTGAGTTTATCATAATGTCCAGCCTTGTAGTTCATCATGTAATCTGTCTTCACAGAGAAGTGAACTGACTTTTGCCATGTTTAATCTCTGCAGTAGATTCTCTTTTCCTCTTCACACGGGAAGTGCTGATGATGGCCGGGATGGACATCCTCAATTAATTAATAAGATAAGAAGCTAGCAGCACCTCCATTCGAGGATTGAAAGGAGAAAAGAAGTTTAGGTTGGGAAAGCTACTGGAATTTACTTGATAACGCTTCAAGAGGCTTCTCAACGAATATCATACTGCCACATCGAGGCCTACTCAGCAAATTACAGTCACGTGGTTTCTCTCTTGCCCTTTGTGACTGGATTGTTAGCTTCCTCTCTGGTTGTTCATTGAGTGTCATGGTGGATGACTTCCTATCATTACATTTCTTTACCAATGTCGGGGTTATAGAAGATCAATATCTTCTATAACCCCGACTTAAATAGTGATCTCCTCACCATCCTTAAATGGAGAAAAGAAGACTTTGTGAATTTCAATGCTATTAAAACCGAGACTCGTATTATTATCCACAAGTAAGATCCTACTTCAGTCACTCTAAATTTTTATAATGTTCCGATATCCTTTCAAGGTCTGTTCGTCCTTCTTGGACTGACTTTCACATACAGCTTGTCTTGGCATAAACATATTACATCCTTCGCTGCTTCATCCTCTAAACATTACTTTTTCGTTCAAAGCATCCTAACACTTTACAGACCTCAAATAATTATACCAACCTTAGAATACAGTTCTGCCATTTGGAGTGGAGGCCGCCAAAACCTCCTTAAGAATTCTTGATGGTATAGAGAAGAGAAACATTCAACTAATGAGTGTCTCTCTCTCTCTCTCTCTCTCTCTCTCACACACACACACACACACACACACACACACACACACACACACACACACACACACACACACACACACACACACACACACACACACACACACACACACACACACACACACACACACACACACACACACACACACACACACACAAACACACACAGATACCCTACTGTCAGTTTCTCTCAGGCACTCTGTTTCTGAATTATGTCTTTTCAATAGGTAATATTATGTGGAATTGTACCGCTGAATGACCGCTAGAACTAGATTGTACAACCATCTTGCGAGAGGTCCCACTCTCACAAGCACAGCTCATCATAGCTGGACTTAAATGCACTCACCTTCAGACGATGCATTCCAATTACCTGATTGACTACTCTCTACTCTCCACACACATAAAAAACCCTACTCTTCACACCTTTCTTATACAGCTTCCAGGAATGGTCTCTTTTTCTTCCTATATTTCCAGCTATTCTATGAAATATCTCATCCACATTAATCTGGTAATTACCCCTTACCAAATTATACGTATTTCATACCCCCACCTTCTCATTCTTTTTACTTGGCTCTGCAGTTTGTATTCTCTCAATCTATCCTCATACTCCGTATTTCAGAGACCAGAAATCGAATTAGTTAATCGTCTTTGAACCGGCTCCAACAACTCATCCTTTTGAAATTAGGTGTGGCCTGCTCAAAGCCTTGTGCAATGGAATCATAACATTCTTACGTCTACACGTTCTCTTCATCATTACCATAATCCGCTACGCTAATCTAGTTTTAAAGAAGTAAATTAAAGCCATTATATCTATATGTTCACTGGACTCCACAGATGCCGTATGGTCACTCCGATGCTCAGTAATCTGCCACACCAGGCCTCGCCATGTAGTCCTGTGGCTTTCTTTTCTGGAGACTTCAACTCACTGAAGATTATTTGCTCCACACACACACCATCCATCCATCTAATTGATGGTCCCTTCCTCTTTTCCCAGGAACTTTACCTTCTATTACTGTTCTGAGAAGTCCTCATTTCATCCTTTTAATGTGTCCAAAATATTTTAATTTTCCTCTGTCAATATTCTTAAGGAGTCTTGAAGGTCTATTGATCTTTTCTAACACCCATTCATTTGCACACATTTCAGTATATCCTCAACAGCTTTCTGTAGCACCACATCTCAAAATCAGATATCCCTTTCTTATCTGACTTCTTTAGGTTCCAAGTCTCACATCCATAAGTCGCTGTTAGAAAAACAACTGCATACCAAATCCTCAACTTTGTTCCCATGGAGATAAATCCATCCTTCCAGATTTTAGACTGTTGTCTGAAATCTGACTGTTGTTTTAGCCATTCCTAACCTTCTTCTGATGTCTTCTGAACAGCAATTCTTCACATTAATAATGGATCACAGGTACTCAAACTTGCTGACGTCCTCAATTCTTTTTTCATTAAGGTAAACTTGTTTCTCAAGAGGTTTCCCTGTTTGTATTCCCTTTGCTAGGATTTAGTTGAAGTCCTCTGTTATTACTGATCTTGTTAATTATGTCAAGAGTTTGTCTCAGTTCTTCCATGTCATTACAAAGGGTACGATATCATCAGCATACCTCAGATTACTGATCAATTTACCACCTATCCTAATTCCTGTCTTGAGCTTATCCAGTGCTTCACGCATGATGTCCTCGGCATATACTAACCAAGTGAGGAGAAAGTAAACACCCTCGCCTTACTTCTTTTTCAACCTGAAGCCAATCAGTCAATCCAACACTTATTCTTACTGTGACTCCTTGCTCCCTGTACAAGTTGGCTATCAACCAGATAGTGTGTTGAGGAAAACCCATTCTTTTCATTACTTCCCACAGTTTCACATACTCAACACAGTCAAAAGCTTTAGAATGGTCTAAGAAACACATTACCAGAGGGAATCTGAAGTCTTTATATTTTTCTATGATCTATATAAGGATCTGATCTCTGGTGCCCTTACCTTTTCTAAAACCTGCTTGTTCTTCTTGCATCTCTGCCTCAACTTTGGCCTTAATCCTATTTAGCATGATCTTCAATAAAATTTTGCTTGCATGAGATATTTAACTAATAGTTCTATAGTTCTTGCACACCTTCATATCACCTTTCTTATGTAGTGGTATGAAAACAGACTTCTTCCAGTTTCTAGGCCATGATCCTGTCTCCCATATCGTTGTAATCAATCTATGAAACACTCTTATCTCTCCATCCCCTGTGGTTTTAATTAACTCTGCTTGGATTTCATCTGCACCTGGGGCCTTATTGCTGTTAATCTGCTTAACTGCTCTTTCAACTTCATGCCTAAGTGGAGGAGGTTCCAAATCAAACATTTCCTGATGAGAGGGCTCAAGATGTCAATTTCAAAGTTAAAAGAAAAGGGTGTTAAGACACGTGGTGACCACCATCAAGTGTCATGGCTTTGTTGTCATCAAGTTCACTCAATTCCTCATGTATGCTCACTCACCATCAGCGGTTTTTCCCCCATTCCCACTGCTCTGAAGTTTTGCATTATGTTACAATCACAAGGATGGAATTCTTTAATGAAATGCTCATTTAACGTCTTTACTATATCCTCCTCGGTGGGTATCATGCCACCATTATAGCTGACCAACACCATTCTTCCTTCTGATGGCTTGAAAAAACTTCAGGATTTCTTTTGGCCTCGTTTGCTACTCTTACATCCCCAGTTTTCCAAGAAACACTTTAAGGAACTTCTTGTTCCTTAATCACTTGCCTGGTAATGTTTATCTGTCTTGTGAATCTCCTATGCCAGTTAATGTTAACAAAAACTATTGCTTATGTATTATTACTAATAATTTTCTCGTAAAGCAAAGACGTTTTTTCTTTTCTGTTCTGTCTCTACTCCAATGGAAAATATGTAATATTGATTTAAATATATATTCTTTTGCTCCTCAATATTTCCGTTTGCAATGTCCTCAGTATGTTCCGTTTCCTTTATTCTGTCATGGGAAGCCCGTCTCATGTCCAGCTACACTCTGTTGTTTCTTTGAGCATCATACAAGGTTGTTTGCTTGTCCTATTTGCCGATGTGGCCATGCGTAGCGCACCCAGTACTAGTAAATCACACAAGTGGCATACGTTACCGTTTCACTTTGCAAAATTAAAGCAATACATTTTTATATTCTAAACCTAATTTTTTATTTGAATAATATTATATTAGCAACATGGGTACGTTGCCTACTAGAGTAATGCCCAAACGAACTTTTCAAAGTAAAGAAGTGGGTTTTCCCATATTATATCGATACGCATGTTCGATAAAAATAGGTGTATTAAAAAATATTAAATAATTTTAACTTTCATATAAATTTTTAATAAATAAAGAATGTATTTAATAGATAACAAATAATACATATTATTTAATTATGTTACTACTTATGAGTATGTGAAAGCACTAATTCTTGGCAATAAAAATGTACATTCTTAGTAGTGAATACATACTACAGAAGGACTTATATCTGTTTTATACAGTTACAATGGGAAAAATGATGAATAAAAGAAAAACATAATTCTCAGTTTAAAATTCGTGTTGGTTTACGAAGTGTATAATAGTGCATTACTTATGCACTATTATGCATTACTCTCATAGAACCCTGTGCTCCTTATGTGTTATTAAAAGTCTGATGTAGCTTGAACGTCTATTAATATCAATTTTGGTTGCATTTCAAGCGAAGAAAGGGTTACAACTTATTAAAACTTAGAAACATAAAACTATAGCAAACTGAAGAAACTTATAGCCCTTATAAGGACTGGCTTAAAGGGGCAAAGCAAGAATGCTTTTCATCTTTCCCGTTATCTGTAGAGGACAGTGTAGGGATAAGGTGTTATTGAGTTATTAAAGCTCTGATCATGGCAGGAGGGTAACAGCAATAGCCGAGCCTCAGTTAGAATTTCATTGGCTACAGCATTGCCATCCATTATCCTCCCAGGGTTTGAATATTGACTTTAACTGAAGAAAAAATCTAAAGAATTTTTTTAGCAATAAATTATGTGAAATACTGAAATGTGTCTTAGCTTAATTTAATATTATTAATAAATTGAAAAAAAAACTTTCATTTATTATTTTGAATTACACTTCGTTTTATGTGTAATTCAAAATAATAAATTAAACTTTTATTTTGAGCTAATTTTTAAAAGTATTTTTTAAAAAATCGGGATTGAATTTTATTTATCTAAAAGTGAATTAGTATCTCGATAGTATGGAATTAGTGTTACCTCACACAGCACGACCAAATATTGGTGTTATTACTTTTAAGACTAGAAATAACCATACTAATCAAATCAGAAGGTAAATAACATTGTCACTAAAGAGATAATGATGATTTCATCCAAATTATATTTGAAGAAAGATTAAAAACTTTCGCCAAGAGAACTGAGAAAAATTTTACTGAGAACAAAATAGATACTAAACATTATCTCATATAACAAAGCTTTATAAGCATTTGTATTTAAAATCCAACTTTTATGCTCACGAATGTAAAATCAATCAGTTATTTCTTCACTGTTGTCCCCAATATAAAACTGGTATATCATTTTCAGTTAAATCTGTCCAAATTATATAAACACTAAGATTAAAAAAAATAATAAAAAAAGTATTTTTATCTGATCTTATGGTTACCTGGAAACAGTTTTTTCTTCTGCAGTTATATTTCTTTTTTTTTTTTTTGCATACCGAGTACAGTTGTCTGTCGTCCTGCTTTGTACCGCATACGCTCGGACTTCTTGGCTAGTTGTACGCTAACAATGAAAATCTCGCATTACCTGTTGAAAACGAAATAACGTCAAATTTAGTATTTATCATTGTTTGTTGGCTTTGAATATCTCATAACAATAATTTAGAATCAATTTCGAAAAGTATTTAGTTGCTCAAAATTCAGCCTGAATTGTGATGGTAATATTTCATTATCGACAAAATTTGTCAAAGTTTGTGTAACAAAAGGCATAAAAATCATGTACCGGAAGACCACTAATATTTAGTAATCCTAGAGGATATATACTGTAATATTTCTTATGATACTGTGTATTGTAATCTCGGCATTTCAAAAATAAATGTACAGACTTTTTCAGACTTCATATTTTTATATAATTCTCCCCCGAAATGTAATGAAATGAAAAACTATGGCAAATTCATTCAAGAAATTAGGAAGACGATAAAAGTGCAATTAAGCGTCAAAAATGATAAAGGAAAAATGCGCAAGCGAAGGGCGTAATTTAAGAAAGAAATATAGGATGAAATTTAGCAGCGAAAAAAAAAAAAGAAGGAAAGTATGTATAAATCAAAGAGTAACGAGGCAAAATTTCAGAGAAATTTGCTACAAAGTAAATGGAGAACTTTATACGCTAATATAACACCAGTGGTGTAAAGCGAAGTTTTCAGGACAATGTGACAGTTTCAATGACTACTACTAAAATATGTAATGTATTGGCAGACTAGCACATTTTATCTTTCTATTTAATAATTAATGTTATTATCTGGCAGAAATTTAGCTTCCATTTTACATAAAACATGTTTCATTACAAACAAATCTCTTACTGAAAGAGGTTTGTTTCTGGTGAGAAATAATTAAAATGTAAATTCGATGTGTTTATTTGATGAAGAAATGATAAACTAAGTTGTGAAATCCTTGCAAATAAGAATAGACATTTTTCGATAATTTTTTTATGAAATTGTCAATGCATTTAAAATAAGTGTTACTTATTTATATTCATAGCAGAAATATTTTAAAACTACGAAATAGTTAATTTAATATGAACTTTTTTGATAAATATTACACACACCTATTTTGAAATTGATGAAAGATTGTATAACTATCTGTAGAAAGAAATTTTTTTATTTTTGGTAATAACTGAGGCTCGGCTATTGCCGTTACCCAGCCATGACTAGAGCTTTTAGGCTCAATAACACTCTATCCATACAGATTTACTTCATTCAGATGACGGGATAAAGAGTCAAGGACTCAGTCCATCGCCCAGTTCTTTTAAGAACTTTAAGAACTTTTTTATTTTTTTTTCATTTCCGAAATTTTTAATTAAAGCTTCTATTTCTGTTAAACTACCGAACCCTTGCGTTGAAATATGAAATAAAATATAAATTCGGAAAACTTGTAATGGAAAAAATATTACATGAATATGAAATAAAATATATATATATAATATATAAATATGAAATAAAATATAAATTCGGAAAACTTGTAAGGGAATCAATGTAATATTGTTGAGGTTGTATCAAGAGTGGCACAACCTCAACAATTAGGTTAATGTAATGTAATAACTAATACCCATTTCAACGGGGAAGGGATGATAGAGTTGCAAAGTTGGAGACCAGCGATACCTTTCAACAAATGAGTGAATGAGTACTGTTTTCTTTTTTTCTAAAGGGGGAAAAAAGCACTCTAACAATATTCATATATTCTTACATAAAATAAATAAAAACCTACGGTTTTTATTTATTTTACTTCGCAGTGATAAAATAAGCGTTTTTTGTATATTTCTAATGCTAACTCTAGTGATGTCAATGTTTTTGGAAAGCTGAGGGCAATCACAATTTTCTGTAATGATTTACAATCTCGCCATCTAGTGGCGAGAAAACACTGAAATTGAGAATTTAGTTCGAAATGGAAATATTAACTCATATGAGTAATTATTACAGAATATAACACTTATAAACAGTTGGCGCTCATGGCTTGAAATCGTGGGGGTGCTGCAACTTTCGAAATATACATACACACTGTAAGTACAGTGTATCCGTGTTTACTTTTAAGGGGGTCAGCGGGATAGTTTATGTTCATTAAACTTTATCATATCATGTTGTTCACACCTGGCCTAATTGGTATGTTCATATTCTTCCGAATATCTCCATTTATAACAGTATTGCATTGTCATAAATGATGCATTCAGTGTAAAATTGTAATTTATTACTTCATCTTTATATGTAAAATATAAAAAATCTCTATTTTTGATTTTATGGGACCCCCGGTAAATTAACATTCGCTACAGGGGGTCCACGACATCAAAAAGGTTGGGAAACACTGCGGGTAGCCAAGGAAGTTTTAACTGAGGCTCGGTTATTGCCGTTACCCAGCCATGACTAGAGCCTTTTAGCTTAATAATAACACCCCATCCACACAGATTTTCTTCATTCAGATGACGGGATAAAGAGTCAAGGACTCAGTTCATCTCCCAGTTCTTTTAAGAACTTAAGAGTCATGAAAAGTTGTCTAGAAACTATTAACTGTTTCTGATTTATTTTTGACCGCTGATTTCAAATGTCTTTCATTTTTCTTTATCACGTAAAGATTTTTCACAAAATGGATCTCAATATTACAGTAAAATAGTTTTAAAATGCGTTATATTAAGTAAAATAACAGTATTTAAAATTTTCCGTAAACAGTTTTGGAAAATGAAAGTGTCGGAATTTTTTTTTTTTAAATTAAAGTAATTAAAGATTAATCTTTAGTACATACTTTATATTTCCTTGTGGTGTCTTTTTCTTTTTCCTTCAAAAAAGCTTTTTTTTTTTAACTTTTTCTGTAAAATTCTTTTCCCGGGTCGTCTCTGTACAACATACAGCAATAGTCCGCCATCATGTTGACATTCCACCTGCCCTGATACCTTCTTTCCATCCCCTTGATATCTTGATGGAATCGCTCTCCTTGCTCTTCGCTGCACTTTTAAGCTCATGGAGCATTCCAAATCCTTGAATTTCTATAGCATGTCTTCCAAAATCATTTTATAGTTGAGGTCCTTGTGATTTCCTAAAAATTTGGTTACCACCTCTTTCAAAGCTTTCCACGCTTCTTTTTCAATAGTTGCCATTTTTTCTTCAAACAGTTTATCCTTCATAAGTTCCCTGATGTTCGGACCGATAAAAATACGTTCTTTTAATTTTGCTGTAGATAATCCCGGAAAATTTGCACTGATCTATTTAAAACACTCTCCTTCTTTCGACAAAGCCTTGACAAATTGCTTCATCAATCCCAGCTTTATGTGAAACGGGGATTTTTTAAAAGGATTTTTTCCCGAGCAACCAAACTTTCGTGTAACACATTTTCACTTCCAAGTGCTAATGTGACTCTTTCTGGCCATCCAATGTTACTCTCGATCTCGGCTGTCTCATTCGCACAAATAAAGCACGGGTATTTGGTGTATCCTCTTTGTTGTCCCAAAATCATAGATATGACTTTAAGATCATCGCAAACTGTCTATCCATGATGATTGTACTTAAGTTTTCTGAGAATGAAGGCTAAATTTTCGTATCGTTCTTTCAAATGCACGGAATGTGCTACTGGTACTGAAACATATTTATTGTAATTATGGAGAAGCACAGCTTTGAGGTTTCTTTTTGAGGAATCGATAAACAACCACCAATCGATGACTTCATATTTTAAGTTGAATTTGCTTATCATTCCGGGAATATTGCTACAGTAAACTGAATTACTTTCCTCTGAAAAGTAAGGAAGAAAATCTCTTTCTCTATATCTAAACCATGCGAAAGAAATGCCAGGGGCTAACAAATTCTTTTCGTTTACTCTTGAGCCCAGCAGTTTTGCAGATTCCTTAGGAAGACCCAAATCTCTGACCAAGTCGTTTAAATCGGTCTGTGAAAAAAGTTCAGGTGGGCCACTATCTTTGTATTCTTCATCATTGAAATTGCTGCTGAGTGGTTCTCTAAAATTTTATTTTTCACATTAAAACCCCGAACATTTAACGAACAGAAGTAACAGTCATCGGTATGGTTGCTGGGTTCCCGCCATACCATGGGATTCCGAAATGGAAAGATTTTTGTTCTCCCTTCGACCACCTTCTAAGTTCTACACAAATGGAACATACTATGCGGCGCCCATGGCTTATCTAAGTCACCAAGTTTCATCCCAAAATATGCATAATACACTTTTTTCACGAAATCTGTAATGTTTCGTCGTTGTTTTTTTTACTACTAACTTCCCACATATGTAGCAGAAAATGTTAGGTGAATTTTTGCAACCTCTTGAAGTCATTACAAACGCCACTTAAAACACAGTTAAACAAATTTTAACGAATGACATCAACATTATTACACGACACTACGTAAAAACATTAAAAAAACCGCAAACATATTAAATTAAATCTTCTCACTAACTTAGAAAATATTCCACCTTTCAGAAATATGATAACCTTAGTAGTCAACGACTAAAGTTCAACTAAAGAATCACACAAGAAAATGTAAGTGTCTGTGACAACAGGAAAGTCATCCGTTATCTCTGCGAATCAGATTAAAAGTAGCCACCTGCACTTTTATCTGCATTCCTCCCTCCCTTCCTCTCCTATCTTAAGAATGAGAAGTTTCGTGGAAATTTCTTTATTTACCATAAAAAGGCATTTAAAAAAAGCACTTATACAACTAATTAGTTGTAAATAAAGGAGAATGAAAATAAATACCAATGCGCTGAATTTAAATCCAAAATACTACTAATAAAAACGATAAATTAGAAATCGGATAAAATTGGTGGGTGATGGAATTTCTTTTCCATTTTTTTTATTTTATTATTTTTTTTTTTTTTGAACTCAGCACCTAAAAATCTATAAGAATCAATTATTACTTCCCAGACAACTTTTCCATCGCAGGCCTGTGTTATTTAAAGTTAATTGTTTCTTATTATTTGTTTCAGCGCCTGAAGTAGGCTTTTTTATGAGGAATACTGTAGTTTTGTTATACGTGTGTTTTTTATGTTTTTTAAAATATTTTTTTCTTAAACATAAAGAGTTAATAAGCTTCATTTCAGCGATATAAATATTATTTAAATTAAGGGGATATTAAATCCCACATTGTTTTAAAACCGAATAAGAAATTCAAAGATTGGAATCAGAGAGTTTCTTGCCGAATATAGTAAACTATAAAGTATCGGCGACCACTAGTGTGAGCTAATGCAAGTGACCCTAGTATGTAGTACAATACCGGACAACTCGCAGCAAAGGTGGTGAAGTTCTGATCGCTATTCTTAGGTATAGAATCGCTATTCTTAGGTAAAGAAGCTTATTAGCTCTTTATATTTAAGTAACTTAATGGTTGCACCTGTTTGGAAACTCGTATAGCAGAGTATATAAGTTCTTTTCGCTATACACGTTGGTATTATGGTCTAGCTACTCACTGATGAAGCCTCAAAAAAAGGCTGAAACCGGTCTGGGTAGCGACCTTTCACCATAATGTAATAACAGCATATATTTCCTAGGAAATGTGTTTTTACATTATGGAAAATACCAAGAATAGCGATCAGAACTTTACCGCCTTTGCTGCGAGTTGTCCGGTATTGTACTACGTACTAGGGTCACTCGCATTAGCTCACGCTAGTATTCGCCGATATTTTTATAGTTTTTTATACTATATTCGGCATGAAACTCTCTGATTCCAATCTTTGAGTTTCTTATTCGGTTTTAAAACAATGTGGGATTTAATATCCCCCTTAATTTAAATAATATATTTTTTTCTCCTGCAAAATACATATAACTGCCGCAAACATACACAGCTGGGAGTAGTAGTACTTTATTCCCTGTATTATTTCGTTTTTTCCTTTCTTTTTTTCCCCTTAGTTCAAATGTATTATTCAAATGTTACAATTATATTACTTTGATTTTATTTACCTTGAGTTACAATGACTCAGGTGTGAGATTCGGATGACTTAATGTGAAGACGACATTTCCTCTAAAACAACAACAACAGGAAAAGCGTATCAGATCTCGCTGATATATTCTTTAAAAACACAACACGAAGAAAAAGTTTCCCTTCTAAAATGCTACACTTGTTAGAGGTACCATAATTTCAGTTAAACATAATAACGGCACAAAATGGGTTTTATTTTTTATAGTCAGTAAAGTGTGTTCACGGGCCTGTTTGGCAATACTTCAGGACGAAATCATCCGTCTATCTCTCGCATTAGCCGAATTCAAAGCGAATTCAACTTTGAAAGAGCGTAGAAAATGTCCTTTCCTTTTAACATCGCATTGCATCAGAATTGTTTTCATCCAAAGGAAGATAAATATTCTGAAATGTGGTTGCCATATTGGAAATAAGATGCTATTAATGTTTCCGATAATCTTTAATCCAACATAACAAATGTGAATACTGTATTTGTATCAAAAACATTCTAAAAATTATGGAGAATTGACATTTGTGTAAACGTTTGTGAGGCTAATGTTTGTGTAAACATTAGCCTCAAACGTCTCTCTGTTGACGTTGGAGTTTTAACGGGAGTCTCAGACAACAAGAAGGTGTACTCTTTTCCACACCACCGTTGAGGTAGAGTATTAGGCGCGCTTTTTTTTAACGTGGTATCCCCAGTAGGCCTAATCCACGATCAAATAAAATGAATTTAAAATCTTGTTGGAAAGCGCGGTAAACATAATTTTTCATATTAAAAGTTCATTTTAGTAAAAATTAATTTTTTACTAGCTTAAGCAATAACATCACAAAATATTTGATCTTCGAAACTGCTCTACATGATTTCCTTTTACTTCTTTTTTTTTAAATAAATTCAAAGTTTAATTTTTCCTTTTCTGAATAAGTTGGTTGAGGTTTCAGAGCCTCTGAATTGTACGTAAAGATTTTATAGTTCCTTCTTTCTTTGTGTTTTTTTTTCATAGCTTTTGAAACATTAATTCAGTAAGATAGGAAGGTTTGTCTTAGGTTCGTTGTGATATATTTTGTCTATAAACTGTGTGGTTTCTTAGTTCAAGGATTTCGTTCAAAGCTGCCAACCCAACTGAACTCATTTTCTGCTTGCTTTCACTGGAAAATATCAAGGAATTTTGCTTTATTGGTTTAGCGCATATCCTTTTTTAACCAACAAGAAAAAGGGAAGGAGCTCAGTTGCGTCTCCAAAATGGAAAGGAGACTGCTCACTCTCTGAATGGATGTCATGTCAACTATCTCCTTTCACTGCACATCCCCACTCTCTCATTCCATCTAACCACCAATGTACTAATGCTGAATCTTAGAAACAATGACAGTGACACTGAGACAAAAAAGGAATCTCTCTCAAACTTATTCGCATAAAAATTCTTAAATGAAAACAATCACCATACAAATCATGTTGGAATCTAATAATTAAAAACCTACTTTTACATCCACTTTACTAACGTCCGTGGAATTAACACCAACATAAATATCCTAAATACCTTACGCCCGTGCCTTTGTCACACCTGTACCTTTGTGAGATCAGACATTGGAAGCCAGAGAGTGGCTAATTTAGAATTCCCTGATTTCGATTTCCTCTGGCTCAAGGTTTCTTTTTCCCATTTAATAATATTCACCTGCTGCATTTAACGTTTTCCAAACTCTATTAACTACTCAGACCCCTTCACATTCCTCTTCAGGAAACTCGACCATCCGCAATCCATCCATCCAAACAGTGAGATCATTTTCTTAGGAGAATTCGAAGTCCATAATTCCAACTGGCTTCCCTTTTCCAACTATCAACGACCAAGCTGGACGAGAGGAGAAAGGTTTTCTCATAAGCAATCACCTTAAGTAAAACATTCATCTACCAACATGAATTCCTGAAAATCTCTTCTCTCCCAGTTCTTTGGATCTCTTTTTAACAATTTCTCTATCCAGATACATGTAGAGGTCACCTCCTATCTCGGCAACTGAGACCACAACTTGTACAAGTCCACTGTCTCACGGAATGCTCTTTCTCAAAGCACTCCTGATCTAGTTTAAACCTGGCACTATAAATGTGCCATATGGGATGATTTTGAGAACTTCTAATCCTACTTTCCATAGTTTGACTATTGCTTTAACTCATCTGACCTTAACACCTGCTCCCAAGAAAATATGCTCACATGCATGAAGGCCTTCGTTTCTCCATTCTACCCAAATTCTTGTCCACTTTCCATGCACTGGTTTAACAGAAAGTGTATCAGAGCAGCCGAATAAAAATTCTGCTTACAGCAGGTGGCTCGCATCAAGAACTCTAGCTTCATACTCTACCTATACCAAAGCACGCAACGAATGCAAAAACAGTCATCAGCAGAATTAAATCCATTTTCATAAAGGCCAACAGCAGTAAACTAAACTTGCCTCCTTTCCAAATGGAAGCCGTTCCTTCTAGTCCTTGCTATGATTGTTGGATGTAACTTCTGCTCACCTGCATTTCCAGCTCTCATCTGATGGCATCACTGTTACTTCACCTAAGGATAAAGCTGTTTACCTAGCATCGCTCTTTTCTCGAACTAGTACATTGATGATAAAGGAACTGCTTCCTCCCATACCGGAGTCTAAGAAAGGTACATCCTGTGGTTTCACGACAAAAGGACATCAGAAAATTACTAAATGATTTTGACACTAAAATAATGGTTCTGATGTATCTCTCTAATCTAATTATTCTTAAACGTTTGCGTTCAGAGCTAACACCTGTCTTGTATTGTCTCTACAATCTGTTATGCATAGCTGGTATTTATCACAACGTGTAGAAGCAATCACTTATCCATCCCATTCCTAAGTAATTTTGGAATGGGATGGATTTTTGCCAAAAAAAAAAAAGTGGAGAAAGTCATCAATAGCCGCCATTCAAGATCCGCAGCTGATCTCTTAGCTTCGTCCCACTGAATATATGCCACGGAAAGGTTCGGAGAAACTTATGGTCACTTTAACATTTCCGGAGATTTTGATTGCGTTTGGTAATAAGCCATGCTTAATAAACTGCCATCCTCTGGGTTGCTACCTTCCACTCTGGTCGTTCACTGTGTGTCATGGCTTCCTTTCATCGAGCTTTATTAATAATGCAGGAGTACCTCAGGGTGTTGTCATTCTTTCTCATTTACATAAACGGCCTACTTTCGTTCACCTATCCACAGCTTTGTAAAAACGATAGTACTCTAAATTCATCCTAACCATTTGACCACACAGTGCACAGATATCCCACACATCAAGATGCACAATTAATAACTTAAATGCTGGTATACGCATTGTCGTTCAAAGGGTGAGAACAGTCTGTCCAAGTTCAATGCCACCAAAAAACAGTTTTGTGCCTTCCTAACAGAAGAGATCTGCTCATATTAATTGTCCTCAGTAATACACAAATCACCAGATAAGATAAGATCTCTCTGCTTGGATTAATATTTATTTAAAGTCTCTCAATAGCTTTCTCAGCATCCAAAAAACTAGACGTTCTCTTTGTTTCAAGATGCTATTTTACACCCAAGTGTTAACAAATCCCAAATATGCCCATGCTGGTCACTAATCGTCGAATAGTGTTGATTACAATGGGAAAAAGAAACGATCTTTCGGAGTTCGATATTGTGGGTGCTCGTCTGGCTGGAGCCACGATTTTGAAAACAGCAGAGCTGACTGATTTCTCAAAAAGTGAGATATCAGTGGGAAAACAACCCATGTTGTTGTTGTCTAAGTGGCGTAACTGTAGTCCTATGACAATTTGTCAGGAACGAGATCGCCGTCGTCTGAGAAGTTTTGTACGGACAGACAGAACTTTCTATATGCAGAAATTGACTGAGGCATTTAATGAAGGCTGTTCCTTATCCATATCTCATAGAACCTATGCGCAAGGAATTGAAGAGGTATTGGCAGTCTCGCATGCCTATATGGAAACACTGATTTCAGCGAAGTTACTAATTTAGTGGCCGGTATGTGTATTAAGATTATCATTGGCATCATGAAAACAACGTAACTAAAAATTTGTTGGTTCAGAATAAAACAAATCCAAATCTCATCGAATTATTAGAGCATTATGGATGCATTTAAACAAACTTGGATAAAATTTCTTGTAGAATGTTGGATCTATTTTTTTTTTTCTCCGCTGAAAAAAAATTGTTTGCGTTTTCATTTTTTTTGCAATATTCTTTCTTGATATAAAAATTGTCATTCGTATCTTTATGTATAAGAACACTTTAAAAAATAAAAATTTAAAGTAACCCTCAGATTATAGTGTTGTTGATCTAAAGACGGGAAATTTTTCTGCTGTTGTTGTTTTCAATTCCACCTCACTAGATTCCGTTCAGGAAATCTCTGATGCTATCTGCTGTTGTGCCATTTTCTGACAGAGACGGAAATGTTTTCTTCATTCAATGGTCGATGCATTTTCCGTTTCTTTCTATTTTCTGTCAGCTTTTCTTTGCTTTTTTCATTAAAGTACATTCACGTTTCTCCTTCAATTTCGCAGCCTCAATCAGAGAAGTGCTGTACCCTCTCGCGAAACAATTTTATAGTTAACATTCTTTCATATTTTAATTAGTTCTTTCTCTTTCTAGCAAACAATATTGTTGTTCTACTATTAAATAACTTCAACTTTTATTAAATCTAAGAATGATCCAAAAAAGTTCAGCACAATGTATATTATTATTATTATTATTATTATTATTATTATTATTATTATTATTATACAAACACCTCCTGGAATCAAAAGACTCATAGATGGAGGCAATAAAAAGACGCATTTTAACAAAACTAATATCTACCATATCTTATCTTAAACTAATTCAATGTTTTTGCACTCATTTCTGAAAGCATTCCTCTCACCGTTCCATGCAAAAAGTCATCCTCTTATGCACCACATCTTTATACAGTTTCTATCCCCTTCCCTTCCTTCAATCCTTTGAAAAATATTCCGGGTATCTACCTGATACGTTCCTCTCAACAATTTATGTTTCAATCATGTCACCTCTCCTCCGTCTATTTATCTGATTCTGCAAATTACATTCGCTCAACCAACCTGTCTTCATAGTCAGTTTTCCACAATCCCGATATTGCGTTTGTTATCTGCCTCTGAACTTTTTAGAGCGCTTGCTTCTCACCTAGGAATGCAGGTGACCAAATCTGTACGCAATAGTCCAGATGTCGTCTAATCAAAGCCTTACATTAACTGGCGTTGAATTGAAATCCACCACTTATCTTCCAACATAGCCATTCTATTCAAATCGATCTAAAACACCAGTACATCGGCAAATCATTTTGCCTAATTTGCATCATTTGTAAAAATCTGAATATCGGCTTGCAAACTGCTCAATAATACATTTAAAAGGTAGATTACTGGTCCTAGTGCACAACCCTGCGGAATTCCACTGGTAACTTTGTTCCTCAGAGATATAGCCCCTATATATACAACTGTCTGATATCTATTCAAAAGCCAGCTTCTTATCCAATCAACCAAATGATTATCCAGTACAATTTGCTTGCTGTAACTTCTACACCAATGTATTATGTTGTAGTCTGTCATATGCCCTTGCAAAATAAGAAATAGTACCGTATATTAACCATTATCCTGCGTTTTTCAAAATCTAGGAGTATCATTGTAGACATTCCCGTTATTCAACTCTACTGTTACTTTATGTTAAATGGTGGTATGACCCACCATTTACAAAATCATTCTGGCATGCACATAGCGTCTGATTTCACTCCACCTATTCCCGAATCTTGCTTTTAACCAACTTCTCCAATAGCTTAATCATCACTCTGGAGATCCTGATGTGTCGATAATTTGCTACTTATGTCATACAGTCTCCTTTATGCAACGGAACTATTTCCCCTTTTTCCACTGCCTCGAGACTCTACTAGATGTGAGATTCAAATTAATCAGGTGAAAGATATTGCCAGTTCTCTAGCACATTTTCGTAATATGCGAGATGTTATCCAATCGAATAGCCGTCTTCACATTAAGCTGTAACATCATATACACCTCTGCTTCCTGTACCTCTGTTTCAGTATCAGCCCTTGTCACATTTGTTACTGCAATATCTCCACCTTGATGATACACTTTTGCAAAGTAGTGGCTCAGTAATTCAACTATTTCTTCTGCTTTGGTCACCTCCGTACCATCACCATTCATCAAAATTATTCTACCATAATCAATCTTCCCTTTTCTTACTACATGCAGATTGAACTCTTTCGGATTATCATTGGCTCGCTTAGCTAATTTCCTCTCATATTCTGGGTTTACCTTTCTTCGTCACCTTTATGACTTGTGATTTATACTGCTCATGAGACTTTTGATCACCTTTATCTTTAATGTTATTCATCTATTTAATTCCCACTTTGTTTATCCTATTGATTCTAGGTATGTACTTTGCTATTCCTTCCTTCAAACGTCCCTTGATCTTTCCCAGAGGAGATGTTATTAGATGCACTAATACTCGTAACATCTTTCCCCTGTAGTTTCTCATTCTATGGCACCTTTCCCAGAAGTCTTCTGAGTTTGTTATAAATGCCAGTTCTGAAATTCCACACATTTATCCTCCTCCTAGGTCATAACTATATTTTCGCTCTAACCAATTGGCGGCATTTTTCTACCTTCGTTATAGACAAATCCTCTGATGCAGTCTTAGATCCAGCACTCTCAATTCCTAGCACCTTCCATCGCATGCTGCTTTAATTAATTATTCATTATTAGCTGCATAAATGCTATATCCTTTCTATTATATGACCTTTCGTACGTCCAATCTATGTCCCCATAGTTCTAGTCCCTCATAATAATTATTCGCTCTCCACTCTTTGAGTTTATTTGCTGATCTATAGCATTCGCATCATCATCACCCTTCGCATTCTCTGGCTTATAGTAGCAACCGTCCATATATTTTATCATGTTAGCCTCTATGTTACACCAAATGGCTTCAGATGCACTGTTATCCATTCCATTGATCTCCTGTTGAATATCTAAGCTTTTTGTGCTGCAATTCATCTGCTTTCATCAGTAATACTCCTTCCCCATCTTGTTTGCTTTACTTCCCTGGTATTACTATAGCCTTCATATTCTTTACTAAACATGCACATTACCTGACAGCTCTACTTTGTTTGTCTTTGCATTTCCAATACCACAGAAGTGAGAAAACATTTTACCTATCTTAATAGGCACACTCAACAACTTGTTAACTGCTCCCCCCCCCACCTGCAATCACACAATTACTAGCACTATTGTAGAACCGTACCGTTTGCATAAATTACAAAACTCTGTAACGATATCGATATACAGTCGCTCCATCTAGCAACAAGAAAACGAAATAGCATTTTTGTTCGCAATAGATATAAAAAAGCTAATTTTTTTTCTTCTCTTCTGTCATCAAGACTGGTTGGATCCTTATGGATAAGAGCCTTTCATCCTTCTCAGTCCAAAGAAAGCTCTTTCATATGCCAACAGCTTTGGAAGCCCAATTCAGTTCTAATGGTTTTGTGTCATGTCAATTTCGGTCTTCCCCTGGGTCTTATACCCTCAAACAGAAGGCGAGGTAGTCTGTCGAGTTCCATTGTACAATGTGGCCAACCCAATGGAGTTGATGCTTTTTTAACTGTGTTCAGAACTGTTAAATTAGAGACATTCAAATCTTGCAGCACTTGTGCATTGGAATTATGTTCTATCCAGTGAGTTCTATTTATTTTCCTGAAGCATCTCATGTCAAAAGCCAACAGTTCCTCTCTATTTCTATTTTTAAGATTTAAGTTTCTTCCCCCTAGAGAGATGTTGGTAGTATGATCGTCAACATCAGTGGCTCTAATACTCAAGCGCCTACTACTTTCAAAGTATACTTGATCTCGTAACCATAACTCCAGGATAAGGTTTCTTTGTCTGTATTGACGTATGTTCGGGGGACTGAAAACCCGAGGTTCCAGGAGGAAAAACCCTGCCACCTCCGTATGAGACCGGCTAACTCACCTTTAGCCGAAAGGCCCTAATAAACAATTTTCACATTCTAGACGGGATTTGAACCCAGAACTTCCCAAGTGCGTCATCTAAAGTGACTGAGCTACAAAAGCTCTATGGGTAGTATTGTACTTTCGTATAATTTTATTTTTAGACTTTATGGAATTTTGTTGTTTTTCCAAATTTCACTAAGGTTATTCAACGTCGACTTTGCTATGGAGGGTATGTTTTATTGTTGCTGAGATTTAAATTTGAAGTCAAGTATTCTCAAAGGTAATTAAGACCATTAACGTGTTCTATAATTTCCTGATTAAGAGTTATCTATATATCTTCCGGGTCTCTTCCATTATTCATTATCTTTCTTGTATTTGAAGTTTTAGTCATATTATAATTTCTGTAGTTTTCTTGTAATTTTGCAAGCTGGTATTGGAGATTTGATTTGTTACCTGTTATACTTACTATATTACTACAGCTCAGCTGGTTATAATATTTTTCAGAAAGTTTTATTCATTTTCAACGTTTACTTCTTCCTTATTTTGTCTTTCCTTTATACATCGACTGATCTAATTTTTACATGCTGTTTTTAGAGTATCAAAATGGAGTTCAGATTTCGTTTGAAATCATTTACTTTCTTTCTTTCTTTCTTTTTTTTTTGCGAAATTTTAATCGGAATTCGGCAGAGAGAAGTTCATGATCCGTATCTGTTTCAGCACTACGAGGAGTTTTGACATTCAAAATATTGGATTTTACAATTTTGTGAATTTGGAAGTAATCTATCCAGTTTTTAGTATTTGAGTCTGGTGAAGTCCAAGTTTATTTGTGGAGATGTCATTGATAAAACATGGTATTTACATCTATGAGATTTTTTCCCTACAGAAATCAAGTAGATACTCTTCTTTCTCTCTCTCTCTCTCTCTCTCTCTCTCTCTCTTTCTTTCTTTCTTTCATTCTTGCGTCTATTCCAGATTAGCTCTTTATATCATCATGCACGTTTTCCGAATATTGTCCAACACTTTAGCATTAAAATAACCCATAATTATTAGTAGATCTGTTTTATTTGTTTTGTCACACTGTATCTTCTGTTATACAGGGTGTTCGGGATAAATTTGACATATTTATAATTAATTATATTTTTCCGTAAGTTACATGTATTAACACACACTTCTCTTCATTTAAAAGTTTGGACCCTTCTTCATTCATATACAAGATGTCAGAAAGGATGGATAGCTGGAACCCACCTGAATCATGGAAGAGAATAACTTGTATCATGATGATTCGTGCCCGCCATCAAAATAAGGATATTACGACTGCTGCCCAATGCTCCATGAATACAGTAAAAACAATCAGGCATGAACTAGAGACTTGCAATGGTGACTACGAGGATGTAGCAAGAAGAAAGATCCCTAGCAGACGATCTGATTGCGTTCGTACAGCAGAATTCCTCGCAAATCTGCAGGAACAGGTGTTGAAGAACCCTGGCATTGGAATTCGGGCTTTGTTCGTGGAGTTGCTAACTGTAGTCAAGCCCTGGATAACAAGGGTAGCCAATGGTAGGCCGTATGTATGGCAGCAGGATTCGGCCCCTTGCCACACCTCTGGGAAAAGTCAAAAATGTTTGTCTGAAAATTTCTACGACTTCACCAGTCCAAATGTTTGGCCTCCAAACTCCCCAGACCTTAACCCCATGGATTATTTTGTATGGGGCGCAGTTGAAAAAGACACCAATCGCACTTCCAGTAATACAAAAGCCCAGTTAATGGATAAAATTAAAACAGTTTTTGCGGCCCTTCCCAGGGAGACTGTAGCATCAGCTTGTTCGAGGTTCCGAAGCAGAATTGAAGCTGTGATCGATGCTAATGGTGGTTATTTTGAGTAAATCTTGTTGATAGTATTGTAATTAACTCTGCCTGTAATGTTTTTTTGTCAATTCATTAAATTTAATAGATACAAAGAAGATTTTCTTTTTCCTTACGAAACTGTCAAATTTATCCCGAACACCCTGTATTATCTATAGACTGTCTCTCCTCTTCTTTCTTTTCATTTTACTCCTTCTCCTCAATTCTATTAGAGTATTCAAAAGCTAGAAATATATCTTTCTGAACTTTCTTCTACAGTTGGAGTATGCTTTCTCTTCAAGCTATTTGCCTTATCGAAGTAAGCAAATGTAGCCAAGGAATGGCAGGCCGGCCACATTAAATTCAACTGCCTAAAACTCACATGGATTATATTGCTAAACTCTAACTTTGTTGTTATGTACTATCCAGTTGTTTTCTTTTCGACTCTTGGTGATCTGTGAACATAGTCTTTCCATCCCACTTGGACGTTGTCTTTTCTTTCAGCAATTGTAAGTTTAAGTTAGTAAGTTCCTTTTTGTTGTCCATCCAACTCTTTCGCCGTATTCTTCTCCTTGACGTGCCCTCAACTTTCACCACCATAATTGTTTTTTTTTTTCAATTATTCATTTATTCGCATAATATGCCCAAAATATATTAACTTTTGTTTAGAGATCATGTCTCCATGGAGCATTGTCTTTATATTCTCTAAAAGCTTCTTATTGGTTATTCTTGGAGTCCATGGGATTCTAAATATTCTCCTCCACACCCATAGTTCAAATGAATCGATTCGCTATCGGTCTTTCTTCTTAATAATGCAGCTTCCATACATTATACTGGAAATACTATTGCTTTGACAATTTTAACTTTCGTGGCCTTACTCGCACCTCCATATTTTATCATTTTTATCAGGTTTAACATCGCTTTCTCCTCATTGCTATCCTTCTTTCATCCTCACATTGACCGTCAGTATTTATTATGGATCCCAGTAAATCATGACTTTCGACCATCCCAATTCTCCCTCAATCATTAACTGATCGAAATTGCCAGAAGCCATCACTTTGTTTTGCTGATATTTAAATTAAGTCGGGCTTGTTTTGCTTTACTTCTTAACCAACAGAATCAACTGCTCCAGATCTTTTTTAGTTTCCGCTATGAGGGTTGTATCATCTGCAATCTTAAATTATTCATTTTTCTACACCAATCTTAATTTCTGCTGGGTCTTTGTCTAAGCCGGCCATTCTCATAATATATTCACTATAAATATTAAAAAGATAAGGCAACAGTATAAAATCCTGCTGTACCCATAGCACTGGGTGCAGCAGGGTTTTATACCGACAGTGTTCCTCCAGGGTTTTCTGGAGGAACACTGCCGGTTCCTCCAGAAACTGTTTTACTGAAGCTTAACAGTTGTAATTACAGTTCTCTAATCAAGGTAATTAGATGTTCAGGTATTCCCATTGATCTCATTATAATCCACAGTCTGCTGTGACCCATCCAATCAAAAACTTTCTTATAATCAATAAAAACATATGAGCCTTCTGCAATTATCTTTCTTTTCATAATCGATCTCATGTTTGCTGTCCGGACTCTAGTGCACCTGCTTCTCCTAAAACCTGATTATTCTTCTGGAATTTCTCTATCCACATATAGTTCCAGCCGTTTTGGATCATTTTCAGAAAAAATTATCTGGGATTTGATTTTTTTTTTTTTTTTTTTTTTTTTTTTTTGAGTGGAACGAATACCGATTTCTTCTGATTTTTAGGCCAGTATATTTTCTTCCAAATCTGCGGACAAATTTCAGTCAATATATTCACTACTTCATTCCAAACTGTTCTCAATAATTACGTCCACTCCATCAACTCCAGGAGCTTTTCCATTTGGCAATCGTTCATTTGCCCATATCACTTCACCTTTCAGTATCATGGGTTCTCTAACAAACTCTCTCCGTTCAAATTCACTTTCAATATTATTATCTTTCTTGTACAAATCCTCTACATAGGCTTTATTTCATCTTTATTTCACTTCTTCTTAAATCAAATCTTTCCCGAATTACTTTTTTACTACTCTTCATCTTTTCTGTAACTTCATTTATCTTTCTAAACAGATCTTTAGTTCTACCTGTAATGTTACTTTCTTCAATTTCTTTGCACCTTTTGATCAGATGATTTTCCTTTTAAATGCTAACTACGATGTGTATAATTATTAAAACACGTATATCAATATGACATTCTATTATATGTAATTAATTTTCGTAAATCATGCATTTAGTATATTTCATTCATCATTTTCACACAATTATATATGAGCACCAATTATCTCGCTATATTTTAGGCTCTCGATTCGATTTATTAATTTAAAATAGACATATGAACAATGAATTAGCTAAAATGATTAAAATTATATGAAATTATATGCTTCACTATTCACTCAAAACTTTATAAGTAATACTTCACACTGACTCAATACTTACGGACCATTCGAGTAGTTGTTGACAATGTGATTGCTATTTCATCCATTTTATGGTTGAAGTCTAAGTAAAAACCTACAAACAAACATCAGAGTTAGACAGTTATTCCTGGTTATTCAATTAGTATGTTAAGTAAATTGTTAACGTTAAAATTAACAGAGACAAAAAAAGCGTTAGAAATAAAGGAAATATGATTAAATTACCTGAAAGGTTAGACGGAAAAAGATTTTGTACTGTGGACATTTTCCTTTCATTTATGCAGATAGATAAAGCTTAAGTCTCCAACTGTCGCTTTACGTTCTAAGTATTGATAACAATGAAATGCGATATTAGTGTTCCAACTTCAGCAACAATCGAGAACTTTAGTTGTTTGTTGATAGATTGATTGTTAAACTAGATTGTGAATCTGTTACGAACAGTTGTTAGAAAGCACCGAATAATATTTATAGACCAAAATATTATTATTATTATTATTATTATTATTATTATTATTATTATTATTATTATTATTATTACAATTACATCATGCTTCGAAGTCAGTGGGATTTTATCGCTTCAACATCTTCATCCCTTTATCCATCATTACTATTGCTAATATTATTTTAATTCACTCTGTAAATTTACCAAAATTATGCAAACTTCATCTCGCCTTTATTTGCTCGTGAGTGATTTTTTGTAATTCGTTTTTATTCTCTGTCCAGTCCCCCATCTCATTCTCTGCTACTGTATTTATGGATAATACATTATCGTGTATTATAATTAATGTTAGGATCAGTACAGGCCTAATAACTGACGTGTATATTATAATTAAAGAGATATACTAAAAAACACGAGTTTTTCTAAGAGAGAAAGCAGGATGAAAAATTTGGAATGTGTTATCTTCATAGATGCAAATCTCCTTAATTAAAGGGAGCTTTGCATAATTAAAAAATATATAAATTTGCCACGTCGAATGAATTTAATTCTGGATTTAAAACCGTGAAAGCACACTTAAGATTGCATACTTTTGTCAAAAAATAAATAAAATAAAATAAAACATAAAAATGTTTCTGTTTATACAAAAACGTAGTCGAATGCAGGCGAAAGTTCTCAGATCACAATACACCAAGTTTCATTCTATAAGAAAAAAATTAAAAAATCTAGGTATTATTTCTGGGAAAATTTCCATGTTACTCCTCTTAAAAGCTATTCTTTTTACGGCTATTTTTCCTACTTTCGTTTAAGAGTGCTCCTTTTTTTAATGTCATTAGCTTTTTACTAAAGAATTCTTAGGGACATTATAGATGTATTTTAGAGACAAGTATATGCAGAATAATAAAGGAAGAAAATTCACAAACACCTTTTTTGGATGTTGTTGGCTGTCTTCTTTCTACGATGTGCATACTTCTGCTGTTGGGTGTTAAAAGGGAGGGGGCTTTTGGAAAAAGTGGGGGTTGGTAGATGAGGCAACGTGGGAGAA
Organism: Typopeltis vanoorti; assembly: GCF_054136105.1. NCBI lineage: Eukaryota > Metazoa > Arthropoda > Arachnida > Uropygi > Thelyphonidae > Typopeltis > Typopeltis vanoorti. Next base: position 77,202,205 of record NC_143561.1, read on the forward strand.
TAATTCTGACATGCCTATGCACCAAAGGAGATATAACACTTTCCTCCAATGTTAGCAATTACCAATTGGTTTAAAATATCAACAATATTTGCCTTTACTATTAAGTTATTAGATAAGCTTGCTTCTAAAGCAGTGTTTCCTCTTCTAACTTGCCAGTGTTCGCATACACCCGCAAAATACTTATTAATGTAAATTACTCTCGTAACCATAGCTAGGTCATTCAAAATGAATCCCGAGGAGTTGGATATGCGAAATTCGTTTCTGCCAATTTACAAAGGAGTTATTCTAACTCCTTTGTATGTAAATTGGCGCTTTAGTAAATACCCCACTTTGTCAACCTTAGCACCAGCCCTTATTAAAACTAACTGCTAATTTGAAGACACATTTATCTTTATGTTATCTTCCACATATAACGAGCAAACGTAGCTGATATAATTTCTTTTAATGGAAATGCAGTCACACGCGAATATTAGTTTTTTTTTTATTTTATTTTGCAGACAATTATTCTTTGGCTTACTAGTCATACCCCCCCCTCCCAATACACACACACACACACACACACACACACACACACACACACACACACACACACACACACACACACACACACACACACACACACACACACACACACACACACACACACACACACACACACACACACACACACACACACACACACACACACACACATAAAGTGATACTACGATCTATTTAATAGAAGATAGATTTTTTTTTCTTCAGTGAATGATATATTTTCTGTTTGAGGTAAGCACATTTACAAATGAGAATATTGCATTACAATATTTTTGTAAGAAAATGTTTGAAGGTCGCAACGTGTAAAATCTGGTTGTTTAATAGTAAAATGAACATGATTTAAACTAGGGGTGGTTCTTCGAAGACGAATGGCACGTGAAGGGAATTTTGCACTTGCAGTTAAATTAATGTCATTGTTATTTTCTAATATTCCAAATGGAGTAAACATCGAAATTAGTGAAAATAAAATCTCACACACAAACCGAAGACAATTATTATAAAAACAACTGGCTCTTGGGGCTCTTTTCGCTTGGCTTTGTTTTTATTTCGCGAATCAAAGTAATATATCGTTTGAAGTTGTAGCAGACCGCATTTCTATTAAAAGTAACCAGCTGTTGTCACAGAAACACATTGTGCCACTTCTATCTGTTATTTCAAGTGCTTTTATTATTATATAAAATGACTTCTACAAAGTGCAACTGAACAGTAACTTTTTAAACCTACGAAAAAGAAATTACGGAGCTCCAAAACAATATATAGTGAGCGGCGGGGAAGGGGGTAAGACGAATTATTTATTAATTGATTCAAACGGTTGTCTTCACTAAATTTATGAACAATACTTTAAGTTGTTCTTAACTTAACTGAAGATTCAAATAGCATCTGATGGATTTAAGTTGAATAGAAAAGCTTGAGAAAAAATATTACGACTGGAATGAAAATACAATGATTGGAAACTATTGATTGCTAGGGAAACTTCATCAGTAATTCGGTTTAATTACAAGTAACTTTGCATATTTTCACTCAACCATCTGGGCGTCACTGCTTTTCCGGATGTAAACTTAATTATGTAGTACTATCATAGTATTATCGTGAACCTCCGTAGCTTAGTCAGTATTGACGAAGTTCTTTGGCTGGGAAATAGTTGGTTTCGAATCTCATCTAGGACACGAAGAATTTTATGAGGGCTTTTACCGTTGGTGGGTTAGCTGCTCTCACATCTGCTCTCTAATAAACAAAAAAGACACACACACACATTATTTCAGATAGCTCTATGTCTGGACAGGTTCAAAGAGTTTTTATGCTCGCAGTTTTCCTAAGAGTCTAATAAATTTTAAGAAAATGAAGCTTAGACACCAATCAGGATAAAATAAAAAAGTTATCCATTAGCGGAACAAATGAGTTTCGCTAAAATTGATATATAAAATGTGAATCATACACTAAAACTATCAAATGTAGTTTTTCACAATTAATACTAATTAAATTTTATGTATCTACATCAACGTAAAAGGAAAATAATTATTAAAAATCTCTTTAAGGTTGCTAAAATACTTTGATAGTTGTCATTGACGGTTTTTCTTCCTGCAAGTCTTTGACATCATCATTAGCTTTATCATCCGACTCTTGGATTTCTGTAAACAGCGTGACCTTATAGTTGGCAATAGGCTTTTTTAAACAGCAAACGCAAACTCTGTACATTGAAATCACCGAGAGATGTTGCACGATACAAGATTGATTGCATACTAGTTAAGAAAAGATATAAAAACCAACTCGACCATGCTACAGATAACCGGGAGTTGAAGAGAGAGTGACCACTCACTCTTTCTTGCGAATTTAAAAACAAGAAAATGCATCGAATGAATAAGGAGGAGAAAATTGAATTTTGAACTGCTGAAGATCTCAAATAAAAAAAATTAATTAAAAACAACAACTAAACATATTGCATGTTTGAAAATAACAGTAAGGAACACTGGCCATCAGAAAAATAACAAGAACAAAGTTTTGGGATTTACAAAATTACACCGGCAGAAGCGTTGGATTAAAAATGAGATACGTGAGTTAATAGAACGAAATAAAACAAGGAAAAAGAATACTGTAGAAGGCAAGGAACCAGTGGCAGTTGGCTTGAAATCATGGGGTGCTGCAACTTTCGAAATATACATACACACTGTTGTATACGTGTTTGGATAAAATATCAAAATTATGGTAAAAATTAAAAAAAAATAAACATGAAAAAATATTGTTTATTATCGATAAAATTATACAGTTTAGTATAATTCAAAATTACTTAAAAATAAAATCCATTATCATAACCCCAATAATGTTCTAAAATAAAAACTGTAATAAATGTTATGTCTTTAATTGTAATGTCCAAATATTTAAAGAGACGGAGTAAACACGATAAACACTACGAATATTCTACTATTTGCGCAAACTGCACATAAACAACAGTGGAACTGCGCGACGGACAGTGCCGCATTACGCTAATAGCTCGCATCGCATCTCACTATGACGTGCATATGCTTGCGCGCGTAGCAACATGACACTGTGGTAAACACAGTAAACACTGTGGTAAACATCCTAAGTGCTATAGGATGGATTTTTACTATTTTTTATAGAAAATACGAAAATTGTATATGATTGTTGATGATAAAAAAATTAAATATTACAAGCAAATATAAATTAATTAATTAATATATTTATAGATCAAGAAAAATTGGGGGTGCTGCAGTTCCGCAGTGCCTATGGAAGAGCCGCCTCTGCAAGGAACAGTATCGAATACTAAGAAACACGATTAAGGAAGATTACAAAAAAAAAGCAAAGAAGAACTGGATAGAAGAAATATGTCAAGAAGTTGAACAAATTAAAAAAAAAAAAACAGGTGGCGCTGACAAGCCATCAGATTGTATTCACAATCTCATTCCTATTTTCTACCTTATGAAAACTAAAGTCGGCCTTTTCTATCCATCACACTCCCATTTGCTTTTTGGTGTGCCTCCATGAATCCTCACCTGCTTCCTCCCTAGCAACTGATTTTGCACATTCAAGCCTACTCTAGTCAGCAACACTTAATCCATTCAAGTGTAAACCGTCTGCCTTATATGTCTTTTTGGCTATCAAACTCACTTCACATATCCAGAAAGTGCACATCATTCTTCTTACAACCGACGCATCGAGTTATTTGCAATTAAGGTCTTCCTTAATTCTCCTCTCCTTTATTATACCGCGGCAAATGACTCGCTATCTTTACACTTTCATACTTTCTTTTTGGCTGTTATCATTATCAATTTAGAAGATTTATTTATCTATTCTGTGAATAAAGGCTTCTAATTAAATAGAATTCAATGTGTTAGTAATAAGTGTTTTTGTTTGGATATATAACGGATTAATTTGAGGATATGCAATTCTCTTTAGGGAGTTATAGGTTTTTATTTATTTATTTATTTTATGTTTGATAATTGAACAAAGTTCTGGAAGAAAAAAAAGTATCCTATCATCAAATAATTGAAAATCCCAAATTAAACCAGACATTTAATAATTAATAATTAACTGATATAATATATAAAATTAAGAGGTTGATTGTCTTTATTACTAGTCTTTAAAGTTATAAATTAATTTGTTATTATTTTTGCCGCAATAGCACATACAAAAAAGTTAATATTCGTTTCCGATATTCATGCATAATTAATTTTTGGTGAAATTATCGCTCTTGCTCACTTAGTCAGAGGTTACGAAATAGCGCCACCTATTTTTTAGCAAACATTTCAGACGATTATCGTAACGCTCTTATTTTAAGTAAAGAAACGTCAATATAACATAGAAAACTTAAAATTTTGAGTAAAATCGGTAAGTTTTATTATTGAGTTGTTGTAATTAATAAGGTTAAAACATTACTTTATTGGATTGTTTATATTTATTTCTTTTGTTTTATATCCCTTAATATTTCAACAGAAATACGAAAACTTAATTATGTGCAAGTGAGCGTGTGTGATTGACAGAGTGAGCGCCTAAACTAATTTAGATTAGGTAAGATGGTACAATTGACAATGCTGGCATCTCTTACTTTGAACAGTGCTGTCCAATAGCATGGAATTTGATCAGGTAAATTGCAAGTGTGGAGAAAATGTCTCATTAGCTTGTCAAATATAGAATAACCGGTAGTAGCCACCCAGTGTGTTGGTTTCTGGCTTAAGTAAACGGATTCAACATCAAGCAATGTTTGTTAAGTACGAATGGTTTTAATTAGTATGGAATAAATTCAATTATATTGTTTGTACGGTACCACGTGATTTCATTTGAGTCAGGAAAGTGTTTGGGAATATCGATTACATTGGTCATTTAAAAATCGTATTTAAATCACTGATGTATGTTACAGCCTTCTAAACTTCTTTCGTATTTTGCAATTATTATTAAAATAATTCATAACGCGCATATTTAACGATGATGTATCGTTATACAACAAGCTATTTTTCAAATGACTGTATTAAGATATTTAAGCATTCGTTTTTGTGAATTTATTGAAAATAAATTCATTGCTTCTCTTCACTGTTCATAGTTTCGAATAAACCATTAGTCTTTTCTGTTCTAAACTTTTATTTTCATTTATTTATTTGCGCTCAGCCTTTGAGAATTCTTCACAGAAAGAATGTGTCCCTCGCGAATTTCATATTTATTTATAAAGGTCAAAAAAGTATTGAGATAAAAGGTCTCAGCCTATAAATGAAAAAAATTATGTACGAAAATGAACCAAGACGATCATTTTTGTACTTAATTTTATGATTGCCATTTAAATCCTATCTAATCATAGAAGCGCTTCATTAAGCACTTAGAAGAACGACGGAACAGATCCCCTCTACTGAAAAATATCCAAGTTCGATTCTCGTCATGATGAGAGGAATCTTCATATAAACTTTTTCAGTTGAAGGTGAGGTAGTCGATCTCATACGGGGGTTGCAGGGTTTAATTTCCTAGAAACTTGAAATTTTTATTCAACATGTAGACAAATCGACAGAACACACTGTTATCATAAAGACTATTGATTAGCGGTAGAAGATGCAGTGTGTCTGGATGATGGATTATGCTGTGTATTAGTAGGGTGTAAAGTATATAGTAGTGGGCAGTGGATTAAGCAGTTTAGTAGGTTCTGTAGTGCAGAATGGCTTCCTGCAATTAGTCCTTGGACTCCATGGAGATGCCATGTAGTACTAAAAAAGTGACTTTCACAATAGCATTATTGTATACTAATATTATTCATTATCACAATAGATGAATTTATATTCATTTTACTTACCTCGAGGTGGTTTTTCTGTGGTCAATTATAAACATATAATTTCCTAATCGTTTCTCTAATTTCGCCACTAAAATAGCTCAATTTAAACCAAAATCAAATTGGTAAGACAAACTTCTCTAAATATCCTAAGTTCGATATTCCAATAAAATACGTACGAGAGAGGAGTTGTTCTATGCGTACATACGAACGGACGGATGAACAAAATATCCAATAGATGCTTAGATAGTTTAAGAAATGCAACTAAAATGGAATTGCTTGACTATTAAGTTTTTATTCATAAATTATACGGTGTAGAGTCGGTGGTAGTGACATCGATAGTAAGATAAGCTCATTCATTCTAATATTATGCTGCATATCGAGAACACAGCAGTTTTATTCATGGTTCTAAGATCCAAACAAGGAAGCTTTCATGCACTATAAGTTGAAGACGATTAGTAGTGGTCTGGAGTAGAAAAGGGGAAAGGGTTAGCATCTTTTCTTGCAGCTTAAATGTTTACTGATCTAAAAACGTAAATGAATCTTAAATATCGAACACTTAAGTCTTTACTTACATGAGAATAAACTTAGCCGGTTTCATCATTCTACTCTTCTGCCTACAATCTACTCATTGACGTCAAACGTTTATCTTTGGTGGCAGATGCCTTTCATCGCACAGACCGAGACCACTCGTTTTCTTATTGGAGGTTTGGGATGTGGGCTGTAAACGTTCCATGGTTTGTCTCTGGAGCTGGATTTAAAGATTTCGTTTTTCCGCTCTCGGTATTAATACATTATGGCTTAATACATTCTATCTTTCTGCCTTCGTAAGTGGAATTAACCTTTAAAAGTGAAAAAAAAAAGAAGAGCAAAATGGATCTTAGTAATCAAAAATCTTAAAATATGGTCTGCCAATTAGATTTCTTGTGTGAGAGTCTATAAAAATTGTAGTTACGATATTTTGGTATAAATACACACTAAATAAGCCATTGTAAATTCAGAAGTAAGTAGGAATTGTTTATTTATATTATGAATCACTGATCTTGAAAATCACTCTCATTCGATATTCATATATCACAAATTTTATGTGTCACCAACATTTGCTTATTATTCTCACATCACTCAGTGCTTGCCAGAATTTCCTAAAAACATTTCACATATCATTATCCGACTGAAATAATTACTGCGCACTGAAATTCATTGAAGCAATATTAATTCTCCCCCCCCCATAAATCATTCATTAACATTTCTAATTAAAGTATTTTGTTCAGTTTTATTTTACTTTTATCAATAAATAAAACTAATAAATGAAGTATTGTACATAGCGAATTATTTCAATCGTAAATTCTAGTTAACGTTTATTTGCTCTGAAAAGCAGAATCTGCTGACTTCAGTTTCACTCGTTAACTAATCCTCCTCAAATCCCTGATATGTACCCTAAGAGGAAGTGTGCAGCTAATTACGGATTCCTTAATGCCAGAATGTTGTCACAGACAGCATTAGTAGATTAGAGGCCACTAATGCTGCCAACTTTGACAATTTTATGTTCCATATGGACATCATATGAATATTCAATGATGTTATAGCATACCGATTAGGTCTCTGGAAAAATTCTAGATATTTAATGTGTTTTTTGCTTCCTTAGTAAAAAATAGCAAAGACAATAAAAATCTGACGTTGTTTTGAAAGTAGATGACATATTGTGTTTCATTCGAATAGTTTAATGGTATTATAGCGACTCTTCCTTTCCACCCCCACCCCCACTTCGCATTTCAATTAGAAGGCACTAATTAACTGCCTATTTGGTGAGCTCAGGATTAGTGTTTTGCTTTATCCTCTGATTGTTTACGTTGTTGCTTGGAATTAATCGATAAAAGCTACATGGACAGTGTATTTGCATATAGAGTCTAATTAGGTGCTGTCCTTATATGTGTCGCAAACTGATAAACAAACCATTCAGTGAATCACAACATTCTCTATGATTATTCATACCAGTCTAAGATGATCGCGTGGACAGTGTCTCTGCTCTCTCTCTCTAAAAGTTCATGTTTCCGTGTTTGGTCTCTAGAACACGTTTTATCGTGCTCTGGAGACGTATGGTTACAGCCCTTTCATGGCTGGCATTATCGTTAGGAAATATGATCGTTTTCGTCATTCGAAAAATAAAATAGCTACTCTCTCTTTCTCTCTCTCTCTCTCTCTCACGAAACGTCGTGTTCAGTTTTACTGCATTGCCTTATCAAAATTTGATATGGCATGCTGTAAAGTGTTATATGATATACGGAAATAGTATACAATTTATAAATTTATATGGATTATTCTCTATAAATATATATACGAGATTTTAAGACACTAAACTTAGATGGAATGTGACGTGATGTGTTCATGAAATATACAAATGCAAATGGCACGCTATTGTATATGCAAATATACAAGTATATAGTGTGAAACATATGCTTGATCGTGGGCTTTTCTAGGTTGATGTCGTAAAGGTAATTAATGGGCGCGCAATATAGTAGACGGGAAATAAGTGGTAACTGCTTTTCTCCTTGTATATTAGTTAACTGAATTGGGGTCAAGTGATATAATTATTTTAACTGAAGGAAATGCGAGAATAATTATGGTAAACAAAGAGAATTAATTTCCTTTCTGGTAAGTCTAACTGCGGTTTCTTTGTGTTTCATTGTAAATCCTCATTTATACAATGACATCGATTCTTTTAACATACAAATCGATTTTCTTTGGCATCAATCATAATCGCAGCGCGTTTCATGATTATAAAATGTTTCATAATGTAAAATTACTTGTAATTAAACCTCTAATCTGATGAGGTTTCCCCTAGCAATCAATAGTTTCCAATCATTGTATTTTTCATTCCAGTCGTACATTTTTTCCCCTCAAGCTTTTCTATTCAACTTAAATCTATCAGATGCTATTTGAATCTTCAGTTACGTTAAGTACAACTTAAAGTATTGTTCATAAATTTAGTGAAGGCAACCGTTTGAATCAATTAATAAATAACTCATCTTCCCCCCTTCCTCTCTCGCCGCTCACTATATATTGTTTTGCAGCTCCGTAATTTTTTTTTTCGTAGGTTTAAAAAGTTACTGTTCAGTTGCACTTTGTAGAAGTCATTTTATATAATAATAAAAGCACTTGAAACAACAGATAGAAGTGGCACAATATTTTCCTGTGACAACAGCTGGTTACTTTTAATAGAAATGCGGTCTGCTACAATTTCAAACGATATATTACTTTGATTCGCGAAATAAAAACAAATAAATTCCATCTTCTATCAAATAGCTCATAGTATGAGTATCACTTTCTAGTAATAGAAAGATTCCCTAGTAGGTCCTATTCTATTTTTAATAAATGTGAATGAGCTGTGTGAGCACAAACATTTTGTATTATATCGTTCGCTGATGACACGGCATTAGTATATATATATATATATATATATATATATATATATTTCGTTTGTTCTTGGTATCTTGAATATAAATAGAGAGTAAAACCCCTTTTTTACACTTTTCAGGAAACTGATGGAAAAAAGTGCAAATAGCAGGAAATGTAAAAATACATTAAAAAAAGGATAAAAGATGACTTACTGCTAGTATGTGAGTCTCATACTAGATTACGAAATTTAATAACTGAAAATAAATGAATCTACAATTACTTACATTTATCTATTTAAAAAAATATTTAATTGTTGATTGTTTTTGCTTTTCGTTTTTTTTTTTTTTGACGTAGTGCCAGATTGCTTTGCATTGAGTTCAATGCTTGACCTGTTTTTTTACTATCGTGTTCAAAATGGACACGGAGAGTCCAAGATCTTATGCTAAATGCACACGTGTTCCGGCATGCCAATTTAAACGTCGCAGAATTGCCATCTTTTCTTCTACCGAAATACATTTTTCTGTCTTTTTTCTCCATGTTACTAACATGGATAATCCACCACCGCAACTTGAAAGCAACTTTCACACGCTAAATTACGTTCCAGAAATTCTGCGATATCAATTCGTACTGTGATTGAAAAATCACGGTATCGCTTATCACTACATTACTGCTGCATGCGCGCAAGTCACCGTGATGGCAGAAACGAAACTACAGCCGAAAGCAACGCCACCTGAGAACAGAAATGCGCAGATTTCCGCTGAAATCGATTCGAAAATCGGTATTGCCACCGAGAAAAAAAACGTAAATCACGGGAAATAACGTCCACATCAAGTTGTTAATGGCGGAAAAACAATACATCGTGAGAATAGGCCTTAACACGGGACTAACAGAAAATGACGTAAATGGCAGGAAAACGTAAAACGGGGTTTTACTGTATATATATATATATTCAAGATACCAAGTAATTTTATATAAACTTGGTTTTTAATCCTATTTTCCAGGTAACAGACAAGTAAGTCAAGTTTGCGCCTGCACGTAGTGCAAGTCTGAGGCAATTCGTGGTAGCATAGTGCCATTCCGAGTCAACTGATGGTAAAAGTGCATTAAGCTCCGATCACTTTCCTTAGTATTTTCCCCCTAATGTAAAGCACATCCCCTTGCAGAGATGTATGTTGCTATGCATTACAGGCAATGGTCACTACCCATACCGGTTTTAACCTTTATTGAGGTCTCGTCAGTGGGAGCCAGACCTGAAAATGTAAGGTTGAAGTAAAGTAGAGCTTATGAATTTTACCTAAACAAGTTGCCACAAGGCGCTTTGACCTTATTTAATAAAATCTCAGGATGAGAGATAGATGTAGAAAGTTTTTTGACTTGGGTATATTATGTATTCAAGATACCAAGTAATTTTATATAAACTTTTATCATACACGCTTGCCTCTAAAACCACAATTGTTATTATTCTTTTAAAATCTTATTATTCTTTTAAAATCTTATTATCCTTTTAAAACCATTTAAAACTTTCTTATTGGTCTTCTAAATTTCAGTAATCCTCAAATTAACTCCATTTATCTGAACCATAGTGACTTTTATCTGGTGTTGCAGCATATATCTGTTAGGCTTGTTAATCTGAACGCATTACACAGTATTGATTAGTTCGTATGAAATAATTAATCAAATGATTATATTGATTAATGTAATTAATAAATTACTATCTGATCCGACTCTTAGCGTATTAAAGTAATTGATGCGCTAACAATCTGAGTAAATATTTCTGAAAATTACATACATACTATCTAGTCGCACACAGAAGTGTGTGTGTGCGTGCGCGCGCACGCGCGTGTGTGGGGGTATGACTAGCAAGCCAAAGAATAATTGGCTGCAAAATAAAATAAAAAAAAAACGAATATTCACGTGTGACTGCATTTCCATTAAAAGAAATTATATCAGCTACGTTTGCTCGTTATATGTGGAAGATAACATAAAGATAAATGTGTCTTCAAATTAGCAGTTAGTTTTAATAAGGGCTGATGCTAAGGTTTACAAAGTGGGGTATTTACTAAAGCGCCAATTTACATACAAAGGAGTTAGAATAACTCCTTTGTAAATTGGCAGAAACGAATTACGTATAGCCAACTCCTCGGGATTCATTTTGAATGACCTAGCTATGGTTGCGAGGGTAATTTACATTAATAAGTATTTTGCGGGTGTATGCGAACACTGGCAAGTTAGAAGAGGAAACACTGCTTTAGAAGCAAGCTTATCTAATAACTTAATAGTAAAGGCAAATATTGTTGATATTTTAAACCAATTGGCAATTGCTAACATTGGAGGAAAGTGTTATATCTCCTTTGATGCATAGACACGTCAGATATAAGCAGTTCCTTCTGGACCATCTGCAGTAAATCACCGAGAAATGAGAAGAGTAAACTTAGCTTCTGACTCGAAGTTTTCAAGGCTAGGCGAGTTTATAAGGATATAAAATGAAAATTTTAAACCTGTTGGTTTTCTTAGTGTTATAAAAAAGGAAAAAATAATGAGAATTGTTCTCAGAATTTCCTAGATAAGGGTCACTTGTACATTTCTTTAAGGGGAAAATCGATTATGAAAAATCTGCTTACATTTTTTACGAAGTCACGAAGAATATCTAGACTAAGGTGATGGTGTGATTGACTTACTGGTTTCAATAACGCCTTTGATAGTATTTCACATACGAGCCTACTAAGTATAATTTACCAAATAGATATTGATAATTACCTGGTGAGACGACAGAAAAGAAATTGGTTGACAGAGAGATGACACAAAGTGGTATTCAAAAGATTGAGGCGGAGGATCAGCTGGTTAAAAGTGGAGTACCCAGGATAGGATTTTCGCTATTTACATATATTCACAAATGATTTACGTTAAAATATTGCAACTTCTGTCTTTGTAGGTCAAGTTTTCGTTTGTTCGAAATTATGCCCGTTTTTTACAGAATGAGTTTAGCAAATTATAATTGGAGCGAAGGGGATGTTGGAGTTGAAAATTTTACGTGAACAAATGCAGGTGTATGGGATTTGGCAAGAAGGCAGTATTAGGCAGATAGAGAATTTAAATTTAATATTAGTATGACTACATTTACAGTCCAGACTGTTGACTTAGCAAAATTATGCTTCAATTCTAGGAGAAAGGGAGTTATCATACAGCTATACCGGTCAATATTACATGTTGGATTGCAGCTCAGAATTCTGTTCACTAGTTTATTTTTGTGTTCAAATTCTGTTACGATATTGCCGTTGGCAGACTTGTGTTACTGTGGAATTTATTTTACTTTTGTGAAGGATGGATGTATGGACAATGCGCACCACTATTGTTTCTCATGTTTGAATGTTACTTTTTATCATTTGTAATATTTAGCAGCGTTCTGCTATTTACAGAAGTATAGCTTGCTTTCAGAATAGTGCAGTATAGTAATATCATTACTGAAGCTATGATAATTAGTCCCCCCCCTCCAACATGCTACTGTGAGGTTCACTAGTGGTTTTATTTGGTACCATTCAACGTGTTAGGGCTCCCGCATTGCGAAATTTCACCGTGCACTCTCAGGTGAGAATGGTGAGGACGAAAATTTCGCTAGCTGAAATTCTGCATTCGTCTTACTATACACAGTATTACAACTTTATTTCTAAAATACAGTAAACCATCCCACCGATGAAAGTGCCAGTTATAAATTACATTTATATGGATGGGGATTAAAAATTAAAATTAAATATTTAAAAAATTAAAAAGAATTAAACATTAAATATATAATAGTGGAAAAAGCTAAGATACGAAATTTAGTTTCTAAATCAATTTCAACGCTCTCTGGAAGCCATCTAAATTGCAAAGATTATAAAAATTTACTAAAGATTTCCAGTATTATAACAGTAAATAGAGAATTCAAAGAAAACTTAATGTTTTCCCTTTAAATATTAATGAACTTGTTTATTTTTCACTCGCTTGATTACTTTCATGCAGTTTCATCGAGTTTTGCAGCTGTTATGCTGCAAAAAAGTTACTCCTACCTTTCAAGTAGGAATACCAACCTACTCGAAAAGTAGGTTGGTATTCCTACTTGAAATGTCAAATAAGTTTTCGGAGGACCGAAGGTGCGAGGAATGTTTCATTAATTTTACGGCTGTTTTAAACTAGATTATTATTTGATTATTCCTTTCGTCGACACTAAAACTTGGATTTATTTCTTAGATACCACCTTTTTTTTGATAATATTGCTTTTCTGGCAAATAAGATTGTCAATAACACTGCATTCATTCAGACATACAGGTATGTTTTTTGGTCTATGGATGGAAACGGTTGCTAGCACTGCCTGCGTGCAAATAGAAGTAACAATAGAAGAGAGTGCCAAGCATCGGGTTTTGTACTTGGGAAGGTATACTTTCGCTCGGCAAAGGTATAGATCATCATAAGAAGGCATGACGACAACATCTTAGAAAACGTAAATATTAATAGTTTCATATTCTGAAGAATTACATTTTTTGTTGTATTTCTTTCTTGTTATTCTAAGAAGTGTATGCATCGATTTTTTTTTTAAATTTAGTAAACATTATGAAATATAATTACAGTTATCGAAAGGGAATTAATTTGTGAAGTTTCTCCTCATTCATATTCATATTTCTCTATTCTATGAAAATACTAATAACGCGGCCGAGATGATCGTAAGGGATGCTCACCTAACCTGTAATGTTTAGCGTAGTGTTTAGTATAATGTATATTCGTGAATTATAATCTATTTATAAAAACGAAAAAACAGAAAAAAAATGAATTGAAATGCTTTGCGAACGGCAGAGTGAATTCTTCTTCACATCCAGTATTCAGCATTCAGGTGGCGATACTAACAAGAACGCCCTACAATTTATTGTCGAATTGCTGAATAGGTGCATAGCACCCAAAGGACCCTTGGTTCAGTTACTGGTATAATAAATGGCATCACTATACAAGGAAGTGTTATTGCATCGTTTGTCGATTGAACCAATCAGCTAATTAATCATTTCACTCGCCATTGACGCAGTAGCATTTAATGACAACATTCATAAATATTACAAATAGTTGATGGAATCACAGGCTCTGACACGAAACTTTCCTTTTAAAGATTTCCTCCAGATCGTTTCTATATTCTTTAAGACAGCGCTTCCCAAACTGTGGGCCGCGGCTCCCTTGGAGGCTGTTAGTTTTGTTGAGGGAGGCCGTGAAATAATGAAAACAAATTTAAAATGTTTTAAGACTAAGTAGATATTTTTTATCTTAAAAGAAATGTATTTAATTATTATTATTTATTATTTATTTTTTTGTTATTTTTTTTATATTTTAATGGAAAAATTCACACATTGGTGTTGGTTCACAGATTTTGCTTCCTGCGTATTTCGGCGCTTAATGAATATTAGTAAATATATGCTTATTCATATAAGTTTCATTTCAAAGGTATTGATAAGAAACACACACAAAAAAGCTTACAAACGGAAAATCTTGAGCTCATTTAAAACGGCCAAGTTTTTCGCGCTTTAAATTAATGTTTCATTGCTAGTGTACACAGGTGTGGCGATGCGTGGGAAAGAAGTACGCTTAGTGTGTATGTTTTGTATTGAATATAAATACAATAAATATTATAATAATATATGTCTGTATTAGGACTTTTTTTCCGATGGGAGGGGGGACGTGAAATCTTAATTTTTCCAAAGTGGGCCTTGACATCCATAAGTTTGGGAAGCACTGCTTTAAGAGAATGACAAAGTGAGAGATATCGTGCTTAATAAAAAATGAATGTACCAATTTATATGATTAAGACGCTGAAATCGATGCAAGTGCTAATCATCTTGTGTTTTTCCGATTTTTTTCTAATATCCTATAGGTTTACGAACGATAGAGCATTTAGTACTGTAGGTAGGTAGTTTAACGATAGTTACATAATTCAAAAATCGTGCGCTGGAGAACAAACATTAATTTTTCAAGCCACCTCATACCCCTAATAAGTAGCCTGGTAGTCTCATTCAATGCGGTGAATATCACCCATATCAAGAGACGTCAAAGATACACTTGCCAACCAAACGAGTGTTGTTACTAATGTATGGACTCACTAATAAGCGAACATTAATCGATCAACTGATGAGGGAGAGAGAGAGAGAGAGAGAGTATCGCATGTCGTGATGGATGGCTACCTCCTTTGATTTTACCGTCAGTGCTGTTGTATCCCAAATCTCTGTGCTTTTACGTCACTCTTTCTCCTATATATCAATGATCTTCTCTCGTATACTACGCTCTTACATCAGTCCTATTCATAGCTTTGTTTATGACAGTACACTTTTTTTTTGTTCATTTGAAACCTTGTAGTACTCAGGTGACTTAAGTCAAGATCTACGATCAATGCCTTAAACACCGATCTTCTAGCCCATCGGTCGGCAACCTTTTTGGAGTGAAGAGCCATTTTTAAAATTATATCTGTTAAAAAAAAAATTTAGGGAGCCGCACGCAGTGATGAGAAACCAATGGTCCGCGGGCTGCATGCGGCCCTCTCAGGTTTTTTGTACGGTCCACGGTGTTCGTTTTGTATGGCAGAATTAATGTATTTTAATTAAAAATCTATTTTATGAATGTTGATTTTTACACGTGGATTTATTTGTGCAGGTTAAAAAATTAAAATATACCTAAATAATGGAAAATAAATTAATACTTTCTTATCAAAGAAAGTATTAATTTATAAAATCTGTATTACATCCACGAATTGAATTATTATATAATTGAATTATTTATTCTGTTTTTTTACAGTAACACGCTATCATACTTGTAGAACACAGGGGGTGGCATGTTACACGAAATTATATGATATTTTTAAATATTAAATAATAAAAACAAAGATTTCCTCCTCCTTACAAAAACATATGTATAAAATCCAATAACATACCCATTTCTTTAATTTTTTTAATTTAAAATATCTTCTTAGTGGACTTTTCTTTCATCTCCCCGTGGATATGATTTGTCAAATGTATCGTGTTTATTTAAAAATGTCTTTCTATATTTGATTTTTTATTGTTTGAAAGCTTTTCATGGCATATTAAACACATTGGAAATCCTGCTGTATTTGCTACCAATGCGTAGGTTTCGGTCCATTCACTTTTAAACTCCCGATTTTCTTGTTCTATCTTTCTCTTCTTTGCTGACATTTTAAATACTATAAAAATATTTTTATTTTGTTAATATTTAATTTAATGTTACAATATTCACGTTACCTAACACAATCACCAGTAAATGAAAGCACTGTAACGTCCACTACAAAACCTTTACTTATTTTAACAAAGTGAGCAGATTTACAGACCACACCTGCACTATATGCGAAGACAATGGGCGCGTACAGACAGGCAAGCGCTACAGTAGCGTTACATGTTCTAGCCTAGCGTGACGTATTTGGTTTAATAAATTAAAACAACATAAAACATAACTTAAGTAATTTTAATTGGCATGAATAATTAAAACAAATATTTGACAAATCAGTGGGTTTATGAATTCTTGCATTATCCAGGATAATCCAAGACGAATGTAAAGAAGGATTATCGCGTATGATTTCAAAGAGTTCAAACAAGAAAGAATTAAATTTTCAGCATCGCATGTACTATTTTCAATTGTAAAATGTCCTTGATTAAATGCAAAATGTCCTTAATTCATTGCAGATGCTATATTTAGGGTTTTTAGTTTCTAATTTAATAAATAACATTCATTTTGCATTATTCAAAAATAGATTGTTTAATAACGAAAAGAGCCGCAATTATTCATTCAAAGAGCCGCAGGTTGCCGATCGCTGTAATCTAGCCCATTCTTAAGTGGGTGAAGATAATTTATTAAATTTAATGCTGCCAAAAGTCTGTCCTGCCTTTTCTTGGAAGAAAGTCTTGATAATACTTCAAGATCAGTTTTCTCTTCTTGAGCTAACTTTCACATGTAGCCAATCCTGGCATACATATATCACGCCCGTTGTCTCTTCAGCCTCTGAAAATCTAGTCTAAACATTAGCGCTCCTCTACTTTATTCTTAATACTTTATAAATCCACCATTCGTCCAACCTAGAACATTGTTCTCACATCTTGGGTAATGCCATAAAAACTGCCCCAGAATGCTAAATTTTATCCAAGACAGCAGTTTGCTTATGATTTCTCTCACCTGACTCCCTCCAATCTTCCTCTTTTTTTACGTTATATCTTATTTATTTGGTATTTTCATGGATTCTGTTCTACTAATCCGGCCTCCACTATTCCTCCACTTCCCTCTATTCATGTACGAACACACAGCTGCTGGGTCAACACCCACATACCGTTCATCACTACTCTCACTGAACCAACTTCTCATCGCCTTCTCAATTCCATATACTTCTATCCTTTGGAACGGCTCCTCTCTCCTCCATTTTCCTCAACACATACAACTTCCACCTCATCAAGAAACACATTAACAGATTCCTTTCTTCTCTGTTATCACTTTCCCCCACACGGCACTGTCATGTTGTGGATCTTGAGACCTCTCGTGTGTGGCGTTTATATTAAAAAACTAGAAGCGAGTTTCTCTTCCGAAAACTTGCTATGTTCTTCACTTAAAAGATAATCAGTTGCCAACTACACACAGAATTGACAGATATAATCCACTCTTCGTTTGATCTTAGTTCTTCGACGTTATTTTTAAATACACGGGCCGTATTATTTGTATACTACGTACAGGATCAGTGTGACCTTTTGTAATTCATCTTCGTTTCTGATTACACTGTCACTCATTGAAGTTGATCCTAAAAAACCCTGTTTTCCTATGGTATTCATTTTATTAGTAGCAAGGCTGTTTATGTCGACGTTTTCTGTCAGTGCCCAAGGTTTAATTTCAAACTACATAATTGAAAAAAAAATACTCGACTGTTGCGGTTGGTTCTCTTCTTAATGCAGCAACAGTGACTTCGCTGATCAGGTAGTTGCCTCCGTATTATAATTACAACATCTATCATTCGATTAGAATGATGGATGTTGGAATTTATTCATTCTATTAGAAATAAGCTCGAATCGTGTCTGGAATGCGAGCTCTGGAATGAACCTCTGTAATCGCTTTTCAGACGAAGGTGGATTACACATTCTCGATACGATGATGGCCAGTTTTTCCTCCCCAAATTCGGGTTTTTCATTCCCTAAAATAGGCAAAGCGGTCAGACGAATACAAGCAATTTAAAGACATAACAAACTATCTTCATTGCTTTAGCAATTAAATTCTTTTTTTCTAAGCATCATTATATGCTCAAGATGAATTCAAGCTAAATAGTCTGTAATTATTATTACTATAATGTTTAAAAGTATTGATAATTACAGGGTGTTCGGGATAAATTTGACAGTTTCGTAAGGAAAAAGAAAATCTTCTTTGTATCTATTAAATTTAATGAATTGACAAAAAAACATTACAGGCAGAGTTAATTACAATACTATCAACAAGATTTACTCAAAATAACCACCATTAGCATCGATCACAGCTTCAATTCTGCTTCGGAACCTCGAACAAGCTGATGAAAAATCTCCCTGGGAAGGGCCGCAAAAACTGTTTTAATTTTATCCATTAACTGGGCTTTTGTATTACTGGAAGTGCGATTGGTGTCTTTTTCAACTGCGCCCCATACAAAATAATCCATGGGGTTAAGGTCTGGGGAGTTTGGAGGCCAAACATTTGGACTGGTGAAGTCGTAGAAATTTTCAGACAACCATTTTTGACTTTTCCCAGAGGTGTGGCAACGGGCCGAATCCTGCTGCCATACATACGGCCTACCATTGGCTACCCTTGTTATCAAGGGCTTGACTACAGTTAGCAACTCCACGAACAAAGCCCGAATTCCAATGCCAGGGTTCTTCAACACCTGTTCCTGCAGATTTGCGAGGAATTCTGCTGTACGAACGCAATCAGATCGTCTGCTAGGGATCTCTCTTCTTGCTACATCCTCGTAGTCACCATTGCAAGTCTCTAGTTCATGCCTGATTGTTTTTACTGTATTCAGGGAGCATTGGGCAGCAGTCGTAATATCCTTATTTTGATGGCGGGCACGAATCATCATGATACAAGTTATTCTCTTCCATGATTCAGGTGGGTTCCAGCTATCCATCCTTTCTGACATCTTGTATATGAATGAAGAAGGGTCCAAACTTTTAAATGAAGAGAAGTGTGTGTTAATACATGTAACTTACGGAAAAATATAATTAATTATAAATATGTCAAATTTATCCCGAACACCCTGTATATGTTCTGCTATTATGAATTTTATAATAATAGTTTGATATTAGCCATATCGAAAAGGGAAGGAGAAAGTCTTCTTCTTTTTTCTTTTCCTGTAGCTTATTGAACCTCTGACGTTTTTTCTGCATAAGGACGACCCCCTTCTTTCATTCTTTTCTGTCCTGAAGTTTGTCGGTCCGGTATAGGATTCTGATCCCATTTAAGTTTTTTTTCAGGCCTCCAAGCGTCGTGGATCTTCCTGTAGGTCACTTTCCATTAGGTCTCATCTTGAACCCTTATTAAGTCATTCTTTCTACATCTCTTTGCCATCTTAGTCAGTTATCAGTGGAGATATTTGGTGAATTTTTGAATTGTGGGGACTTTTTAAATTCTGTTTTCAGACATCTGCAAAGTTTACTCATTTCTTTTATTATGTCCATATAAAACAATAGGTCTAGTGATTGTTTATATATTTCTATTTTAATTTTGTTTGGCGAATTTTATTATGCGTAGTGATTCATATTTCGAGATATTTGAAGGAAGTAGCATTTTTAAATTTCTGATTATCAATAGTAAATTAGTAAAATGGTCGTGACCCTCTTGATTGTCATTTTGATGTCCTTTAAATATTCAGCTCTACTCATAGTCTAGTCTGAATGTTATTCCAAGGTATTCAGCATTTTCGCCAACTAGGCGAATATAATCTGCAATTCTGATATTTTATTTGTGATATCTTTCTGAAACATATTTTTTTAAATCTGAAACTAAATTAAATAGGATTGATATAACAGCATCTTGTTTAATTCCTTAATTGGTTCAGATTTCATCCCATTAGTCAATATCGTGCTTCTACTTTTATTGGTACAAATTTTGATTAAGATTGCTATCCATTCATTTGATATTTCTCAAAGACCTCTCTATGTGTACTTTCATATGTCTCTGTAAAATCTATAAATAACGTATGGATAGGGTAATTATTTTTCCCACTTTTTTCTCAAACATTTATTAATGTAAATATTTGGTTCATTGTGAACCTACATCTTCGAATTCTTGCTTGATATTCCCAGTTTTCTTAAGCGAAATCATAATTTTATTTTTAGTGTAATATTACATAATATTTATAGAGCATGTGAACAACAGAGCTGTCCGTATATAATTTCATATTCATATTTATAGAAATTTTTCCTTTATAGATCTGTTTAAACGAATTATATCGCCGACATATATCACGGAGATAAATTAGTCATCTGTTAGTTGGAATTTTCAATTATTCTATTTGTAACACTTCGTTGGTCTCATTGTCCCCAAGAAACCAAAATGTAGCCTGACAGTCGGTTTTAGAGTACTTTTTCGGTGCTAATAGTTTTGATAAACTAAAAGTAATTATATTTATCTGATTAACTGCCATTTAGTTTTACAAATAGCTTCCATTTCAATTTAGATTGGTATATTTCCTAAAGATAAAGCTATGATTTAGAAGCAGAAAATCTTATTACGTTCGTTTACTTGTCATCTAATAGATGAATTCGCTTTCTTATACAAAACAATTGCAAAAACAAGAAAGTGAAAAAAGAAATCACTTATGATAAATTCAACGGCCGTAAAATTTCGTAAACGAATAATTTCCTATATATAAATAATGTTTTTTCGACAAATGACAAATAAAAGTTTATTATCTTCATCATATATATAGAGTATTTACAAAACATATAATTAAAATATTACTATTGCATTTTCTTCACAAGAAAGATTCAGTTAAAAGGGCTAAGTAAATATTTTATATAAATTTATAGACACAAATATAACATAATACACATTTCCTTTCAAACATGCTTACAGTTCTGTATTTCAATGTGTCAGTAGCAGTTAGGATATGAGGAAAAAACCACACGCATACACACACATAGTTTAACAACAAATTTAATTTTGTGGCTATAGGGATAGCGAGAGATGGTCGTAAACACATATTATTTAAAATTGTTGAAATGCCAAAAGATTTATTTACTTTTTTCAAGAAAATCATTCTTTTTCATTTTACTTCTTCCAGTATGGATGTTCAATCATTCCCAAGTGACTATTCTGGATCAACTACTTATTTCCATCTACTGACGGCACCGGACCTACCATTTAGACCTTTCAATTGCCGTCTGTGTATCTACGTGTGCAATCAGTTTCTCCTTAGATGGCTGTACGCAGAACGATAAATCATTTTAAAACACCGAACAGCGCGGAAATCCTTCAGCGCATGCGTGATGCATTCTGCACCTGGAAACATCGCATACACATGGACTTGTTCTTCTTACGCCAGATTTATTTACAGGCTTCTATCACCTCGCCAGTGACGGCGTTAACTACGGCCGAGTCACCTGTGTAGTATCGAAGCAGACGAGTTCGCTTCTGTCAGTTTCCCTTGCACCGTATGTGGCATGCTGTTCTCCGTTATTATAGCCTTCTGTTTCTACACTCCAAGCGAAGGTCACTTGGATCAGGAAGAAAGGTAAACGTTGGTTTGTTAGTTTAACTCTTAAAGAACCATTCTTTCTCTCATTGCGTTATTAAATCTTAATAAATTAACGTTCATCTGCAATGTCTTCATCTTAATGCTAATTGAAATGTTATATTTTGTTCTGTATTTTTTTAGAAAGGCAGAAATGTCAAAAGGAATAGAAAATAACTAATTTTCCTCACTGTCCATATTACTAATAATATTATTCTAATTCGAACTGCTTCTAATTCGAATAAATTTTTGCCATTTCTGTAAAAGTAGAAGTTTGTACATATTTGTACTTCCTTTCTGATGGCAGACTGGGAAATACATTGGTCGATGTTATCGTCTGCTCTTAAAAAAACACTTTTACAATAATATTGATTGCCCGCTATGAATTTGTAACTTGGTTTAGAGTTATCAGCAAGAAATGTATTTCGTTTGCCAAGTGTCAAACTAGGATTTATCATTCCATATTCAATATTTTAAGATATCGTAGATGCCACCTGAACATGTGGAATGATTACAGTTTTTAATAACAGTCACATTTTGTTTAATGATATTTGCATTGACAATGACATAGATTTGAATTCTTAAAACAAGAGCTTCCGTTTAAAATACAGTAAGATAAACTGAAACTCAAGAAATCCTTTATATTGTAGAAATGTAACAACTTAATGATTTCTTCTCCAGAAATTACCGCGCAAATATAAAACGAATTTTCAAAATTAGCACAATATATTTCTGCATTCTGTTGGAAATTATTTAGTAATATAATTTGTCTTTAGCTGAAAATTTGATTCGTATGATAATGAAAGGAACTTACTTGTTGCATTCATCTTCTGTATTGTGTGGCATTTCTAATTCTTTCTGTTAAGAATGCTTCTCTGCAGAGCACCAGATAATTGAAGAGAAGCTACATGATATGCATGATATAACGTCATTAGTCACGACGCATACTTCAGATGATAGTGACTACAAATGACAAATTAGCTCGTAGCAATATGGAGTCTATTAGTTGCTTGACGACAACTACACGATACTTGCCGTTGAGATCTGTTTGCTTAATACAAAGTGTTAGAAAATTGTCTTCTTTATAATCTACTCTTGTCTGATTATAATAACAACGGATGTATCGATGTAAATTTATATCTGCATTGATAGTGTCTCCTTAAAGATATCAATAATCAGGTAATTTATATGTAAAGAATTTTAATATACGATTAAGTGAGAAGGAAAATTACCGAGTGATCATATGATATTCTTCCACCTGAAAAATCAATGTTATATTTCCTATTGAACAGGCGCTGCAGAATTTATAAATCCGACTTAACTACTTCCGCCCGAGGTTAGCTTTGCCATATAGCTAATCTGAAACTTCATGCTATAAATCTTACGACTGCAGATACTTACACAGGTCATCATGAAGATCAGCAATGTTATGAAGCTTGCACGTGTTAATATACCCATCTCCTTCAATTGCCTCTGGGACCCATTTGAAGGCTTACCCATAATCCTCAGAGAAGTTTTATCTTTCGCTATCTGACGCTTTGTATGGCACCTAATGCAGGGCGATGAATTTCTTTTAGTATACAATAATCCCTCCTCTGATATCTTCTCTTTATTGGCATTTATTTACAAAGGATAATGTGCGTTGTTTTCTGCGTTTAGCACCAAATACTGCTGAACCTGAAATTGGTTGGATGTTTTTCATATTGATTGAAACATTTAATTATCGTCATCAAATTTTACTCGCTTACCCTGTGCATTCTGATATCAATAGTACGCATGTTTGCATTGGTTGCATTGTGCCATTTGACTTTGCATTATAAAGCCATACAGGTTTATAATGGCCGATTTTCGGAGTCAATGTATTATGGAATGAAACTACTATCATTTTTTTTCGCTGCCTAAATCTTTTGAGCTGTTTACAGATATATGTTAATATTCAGTCTTTAAAATACCCACATAATTAATTATACACGTATTCGTTAGGTTTATGCCATATATGCTTACATATGCTTACATATCAAAAGTAATGCTTCCCTGTAGAAAAGATTTTCAGAATAAATGATTTAAAAGGGATTTTTTGTATAATTTTAATATAATTTTAATCCATTGATTGGCAGCTCAGTGATAATTGTTATGGTTGGTCACATCACATCTTACCAACAAGCTCGGTAGTAAGAAAGATGTTAGGAGATGGGTATATTAACACGTGCAAGCTTCATAACACTGCTGATCTTCTATCTGCCATCCTAAAGAATGTCTTTAGGATGGTATCATCCTAATCATCTACTATCCTAAAGACTTTCTTTAAGATGGTAGATGGTTTCCATCATCCGGTGTGAGACTACCATCTTGCTGATGGAAGCCCTGAAGTGGCATGGTGCATTTTCAAGCCACTTCAAGCCGGAACTGGTTTGAAAAATGTACGAAATTTAGTTTTTAGAACAGGATTTCCATTATCTTTCCCTGACCCTACCAGCGCTGCTAGCTATATGAAGCTCTTCTTGGGTTATAAAAATTATCTTTCGATAGATACTAATAGATTCATATACCATTGAGCTATATGCTTCACACCAAACCTAGATTTTGCTTCAAAGTCACTGTAATCAACGTGTTATTATATATGCGATGTAGGAGTAGGTAGGTAGGGATAAACCTTACCCATTACCCCTCTCTCTCTTTTCACGTTTTTGCTGTTTTTTAACTAAAGCGTTAGCGAGCAATCTAAGATCACTCGTTACGTTCGTAGACGTTTTCTGGAAAAATAAATCCCTTTCTTTGCGTACTTTGCAATGCAAACACGCAGTTTGCCTTTTACGAGAAATGCTTAGAGTACAGCGCTGTTCGAGCGGTAATGTCGGTGGCATTGGCGTTGCATCAAATATTGCTCCCCAAGAGGAAATTGAAATGCTTTTTCTTCTTTCTGAATTGGAAATTTGAGAATCTCGTACGCTTCAGAGTTGTTTGTTAATAAAGTCGTTTAGTTGCAGAAAACAAATAGGAAAACTAAACGGTCCGTAAGTATGAACTCTCTAAAAACGGCAAGAATATCATATATATATATGTGTGTGTGTGGGTGTGGGTGTGTTCATCGTATAACATTTGCATCAGATGGCTTTTGTATGTAAATAAACTAATCGCATTAGCTGGCATTATTTCCCACAGTGAGGTCTTTCTGCAGAAAAAGAACGAATCGGTTTTCCACAATGTGATGCTCTGTTATTATTGTCCTCACGAGCAGCCAAGTTGTATCATTGAGGTTTTCATTTTTTTAAATTTAGTTTTGATTCTTTATTATATAAAGCTAAACGAATTTTGTTGCCACTAGTTTAGTGATGATGACAACAAAATTCTCTCTCCATCTCCTCAATTAGAAATGTTTCTGAAATTTTCGCTGTCCTCTATTTTTTTTCATTATTTAATTAAAAAAAAACTTTTAACGATATTAAATGTTTAGCCATTCTGAATTTTCTACAGTAACAATAAAATAATAAAATGTATATTTTTGATTTTAAGAGCAATTCTTATAATTAAAAAATTTACTCCCAATTTAATTAATAAATTGGTCAAACCCAAACAAATCTTAATATAAGCGTGCCAGTACCTTACCCTTAGAATTCACTTCATGTACAGACAATTATATCTGAAGATAACTGGAAAGTTCAAGTTAGATTTTTAACAAATAATTGCTATTATTATATGACATGGAATGAATACAGAAAATTTTTTATTCCTATTGGGAGGGTAACTTAGCTATGTAAATGGTAATGGGACTAATATGCTATATTTTCTACGCTTCAAACTAATCAGAACATTAAATACGTTCGCTCAGTCTTCTTGATCTTTATATAGTAAATGCTAACGGTCCTCTTGGAAACAGGAATAACTTTTTTCCTCTTGGGCAGAAGTACCTCTCCTACAACCATTGAAATGAAGATACCAAATGGGATGATTTATATAATTTCTGCCTTGATCGGACTTTCTGCTTTGATACTTATTAGCTCAAATCATAGCCCAACTGTTGGACTACTCACTGTACTAAGTGTACGAAAGGCTCATAACTTTTTTTGTGTCGGAAATAGGATTTATATTAAAAATCATAGTTCTCACAATCTTTATTCTTTTTTACATTTTATTAAAGCCTTTAATAATCTGTGAAAGGTTTTCTAATCGAGGTAGCAAAATATCATTCAGGAAAACTTTTAATTTTCTTCCTATAACTTCCTAACTTAGCATTCTCTCATTAATCTTTAATGTAGAAACAATGTAGTAAATGCTAAAAGTCAACACATAGTGTCTGGTGGGGGGGGGGGTACAAGATCATTAGAAAATCAATAGAGAGAAAACAGTAGTCAATGATGAGAATAAATCAGAAGTCATCCCTCATGGCACCATTGTACCGACAAAGGATAACGAGGCTAAGAATATAGCATTCCATAGGTCACCACGCTGCAGGCTAGGGTGAGTTACCTAGAGGAAAGCTGCCATCTACATTACACTTGAAGAAAGCTCGGGATTCTTTGGAGAATGATTAGAATTCTGATTGGTGACGGATGATTTGTGTGCCTTGAAAACATCATCTTCGGAAGAATTACAATTGGAATCAGTGGAAATGGAAAAGGAAAGAAATTTGGAGTTGTGGGCATTAAAATGTTCCGAAAGAACTGACTTTACTGAATGAGTTGTTAGGCTGTCGAACATCACAGCTTATGCAAAATCAAAAGATTCATTTCCCTTTTCTTACAGTTTCTAGAGGAAAAGCAAAATGACAATCTTTATCAATCTCTACAATTGGTGGCAAATGTTTTTCGTATGATGGAACTTAGAGAACTAATTTGCAGCACGCAAATCAGTTCATTTTAGTGAATTTTCGTCCTGGTTCATTTTAGTGAACCAAGACGTCCTCTAAAGAGATTCAACGATGACTTCTAAGGTCGGAACAGACCACTTTAAGCCTAAATCCTTGACAATCATGATGATGATGATTTATTAGCTGCCTGTATCAGTCCAGTAACTTTACCGTGACAGATTTTCTGTTTTGTGGGAATTCAGGAAAACAAACCCCTGCCACCCTCATATGAGACTGGCTATTTTGTACACAGTGCAAGATGAGAAGGCAAATTAGCACTGTGCATCTTCCTTACATCTAAGATGTGAATTCGAACCTAGGTATTTCTAACTAAACGAAATATATTTCCCCTAGAAATGAACGTGGTAGTATTATACATATAATGATTTCTTTCTATTCTGTTTCTATAGCAATTCCATGGTATGATTCATACAAAATGCAAACTGCGAACATTATATAGTCTTCCATGACAATATAACGTTTCCTTTTATTCTATTCTGCTATTCACCTAATTATTGCTGATGTATACAGCTTACTGGTAGTTAGGATTCGAATGCTTATCAGCGATATATTTGGTTTCAGTGACATATTTGCAGTAGTGATATCAATGAAACTGAAATAAGTGTATTTCTGGCTATATCAATCCTAATACTGTACAAATTGGGATATGTAATGATGTAACTAGTGCATGAAGATTTCCTAAACATCTTGCACTGTGTACAACTTTGGATATGTTTCAGTGACACCTCTAAAATGATGTCACTAGTGCATTAAGGTTTCCTAAACATGTGACACTGCGTACAACTTTCTAAGCGACGTTTGAAGAAAACAAAATGAGTTATGCATGTCTTAGCATTGTTGAAATGCAATCCCTGCGTATGATTTTGAATAACTTTTGTTCTGTTTTAAAAATATAAATGATACAAGTTGAATTCTGTATTATGGGATTGATTAATCAGTATTAACATGGTTCTAAATGGAAAAAAGTAGAGACTATTTTTTGCTTCAGGTAAGTAACCATAACTACAGAGCCTCTTTCGATATATTCTCTATTCACAAATGCAATCAACATAAAATTAAACTTCATTCACGTAAAGATGGAATGAACCGATGGAATAGGCAAAAAGCTTCTGCGACTTAGATTTTAAGTGCAGTTCTTTTTCTTATTATTCACACACACACACACACACACACACACACACACACACACACACACACACACACACACACACACACACACACACACACATACACACACACACACATATATATATATATACTGTATGTGCGCCATACTTCTAGCACTCAGCATTCCTTTGAAATGGTGGCCACACTTCGTTTTGAAAAAAAGAAAAAAAGAAGTGGTCTAAAGGATGCCCCTTTTGTGTCAGAATATTTTTTATTCTAAAAAAGTATGCACATGTTTTAATGTACATCTGAATTTGCAGCAGAGAGGCTGTTGCAAATTCAGATGCACACAAAATCGAGTAGAAGCAGCGAAATATGTCTTTCTCTTTCTCCATTATCTGGAATGGTCGATGAAGGAGAATGCGTATGCTCTACTACTTATAGGCTGTAACTTAATATTTCCAAAAACACCTTTGATAGCACATTGATCGAGACATCGTAATAACCTTAGCCTTCTATACACCTTATCGATCTTTCATGTCTGACTATATAGTTGTAAGAGCATAAATGAAGGACAAAGTGCAGGCGTAATACAACAGAACAAATTTCATTAAGAGAAACATTTTAATTTCTTTTTTTTTTTTTGTCTTTTTAATGGAAACTATGATTTGTACGATAGCTTAGTACTGTATATTTAACTAAAATGATGCTAGAATTTTTTCGGTGGGGGGGGATATTATTGTACTCAAGAATATAAAATGTATTACAGTATAGTCATGTTTAGCGTCCTCTAAAACAGCAGCGGTGTTCAACACTAATGCCTAACTACCAGATCCGCTTTCTGTAAATTTTTCTATTGCTAATTGTTTCTGGAATCAGGATGAAATTGCCATTTTAAGAGATTTCAGTAGTCTTGCAAAAAAGAACTTAATATTAACAGTTCAATGATATAATTAAAAAAAAAATCCCTGTGGCTTTTTTTAGAGAGAGAGAGAGAGAGAGATGAAGATTTCTGTGGGTTTTGCGATAATACTTTAGACAGGCGACAACATAAGATGAGAAAGAATCATATAATTAGATCAGAAGTAATCGAGAATGTTTGCGAATCAATTATGCGGAATCAGCCCTACTTATTAACGTCAGCGTCAATATTTGTCTTTACTCTCTTTTTATTTATGTTAATTTTATAAAAAGAAAATGCTCTTTTCGAATTTTATTCCAAGTATGTTACAAACTAAATGAATTTCTAATGTGGGTCGATGCTACCCATTAACATGCTATTTTCGATAGTAAAGATTAAAATATAAGAAGTATATCTTTATGTTTCAGTTAGTGTCATTAAGAAACAAGCACTCAGCATATGGTCATTAAGAAACAAGAATTTGTTTATTAGTTTCAGATTGGAGACATTCGTTTAATACTTTTTGATTACTATAATCATCTTCTCAGTGTCATTTTCCCACCTGCGTGTATCGACTGTAAACTAGCGGTCTATTTAGTGATGAATTTTGCTTTCCATTAACTAAGCCGATGGAAAGCAAAATTTATGAATCAACTCGAGAACGGGATGATTTTTATGAAATGTAATATTTAAGAGTGATAAAAGTCTCGAGAAATTTAATTGTTTGTTAAAATCGAGCATAAACCACAACTTTACGTAAAGACTAAAATACAATTTTGAGCGATGCACGCAGTAGAATTATCCTTAGACGCCCGGCAATATTATCTTTCGGCCCTTGAGATATTAATTGTCACCAGCGAAGATCCTCTTGCAGTTATCTCCTCGCTTTTTACTCCTCTTGTCTTTTATATAATTATTTAAATGACGATCATTAAGTAACATATCGAAAACTCATCTGAAATATTACGTTATACACATATTTTCTATACGAATGTTGATATGGTTTTTGTTGTTGATGATATCTATTCCTTGGCTGGAAATTCACAAGTCGTATTTCTCCTATACGTAATGCTTCCTTTGAAGGAAGGATGTGTATCGTTATGAAATGAAGTGTAGTGGCGTATTATTGGATTCTAAGAGTAACTTGATGAGAAACCCGCTGCCATCCATACTGGTAACTTGTAAAATGCATTCGTTCCACTCAAAGACATATTAAGTAGTTGATCACGAATATTATATTATATCCCCATCCCACCCCTCTTCAGTTAAAGAAGAGAAGCATTCTCTTTTTTTTAATAAGAAAGCACCCCCTTCTTTAATTACATGAGTTCATATTTTATTAATGCATTTATCATTTGCAGTAATTATGAACTAAATCATATACATAAGGCATACAGAATAATATTATTTGTATCTTAGTAAGAATGCGGTTAATTTGATGGTTTGATTGATTTCTCACTCTTATCAAATGTTTATTTATTCAGCTGTCTTCCCATCGTATAGCTGAACTAACTTATCCCGTTTCCCATTGTTGTCTTACTAAAATTTGCTGTTCGCGCTCTTTACTAAAATTGATGTTTAATTAGCCAACATGGGTTAGCTACTTTTTTATGTTACCTATACAGCACTTAATTCTTTTCTGTTATTTTGTTAATTGTTTTATTTCTTGCCTATTAGCATAGTTTTTGTCTCTTTTTTTCTGATTTTCCATACCAAAATTTGCACAACATTTAATTTAACTAGAGGGTTCTTGAACATGAACTCCCTTGTGATGGATTTATTTAAGAGAGTAACATCATCTACACAAAGTACACCGAGTTTAGTATTCTCTCATGTTAACAATGAATTTAGTATCACTTAAGTGACCCAGGATGAGTTAGGAGAAATATACATAATTTCGGGATATTATAGCAGAGGTCTTTTTTTAAGTTAAAAAACTTCATATGAACATGTATCCGATACTAAATTTGTACAGCTATGGCTGTTTTAATACAAAACGACGCTAGTGATAGCATCATCAGATATCGCCTAGATTAAGGCGCCTCATAGCACTCTTGAGAATGTTGGGGGAAATAAAAATCTCGATTGAATCTCGTTAGTCTCTTAGATCGTGAAGATGGGGTCTCATACTGTTGTGAAAGAGTTCTTCTTGGATTTTTTTCTTTCATGAGACCGATAGATATTTCATCTGGTAAAACAGACAAACCATCCAGAGAACACCGTATTAGTCTCAGTTGCTTTGATCGTAATGCCGGCCAACTGTCCAAATTCGTAAAACATTTACTGAAGAATTTACAATTCCTATATACTATAAGTCCTTATAAATGTCACACTCGGCTCAATATCGCATCGCACTCGCAGCTCGCGACCTTGCAACCAACGAAACGTACTTGACTCGCTGTAATCATCCACTGGAGTTCTCTTTTGTGTTTCACAGCAAGGTTACTCCAAGTTTTATTTGCTGAATTAACTATGCCTTTCAAGTTTTCTAATACCGATGTTGTGTTTGTTTTGGGTTTTTGTGACGGAGATATTGTTGTTGCTATCACTGTTAAATGACTCCGTAGAGCATTCACAAGGATGTCTTGATATTTGCCCTTCATTTGAAAAGATTTCGTTCGAATTCCGTCTAGACGTCGAGGCTTTTATAAGGAATTTTTTTCGAACGAGGATAAGTTAGCCAGTTTAGTTTTTTTTGATCTCGCAAACTGGCGTAATAAAAGTAGGTAAACTAACAGAAGAACATGAGCAGTTAACCGTCATAAAATATATTAACTTCTAGTCTTAGTTTTTGGGATCGTAATTCCAATCAACCGAATTCAGCGATAGCTTTATACCAGGGACGTTTACTGCCTCCTTGTCGAAGTGTATTAGCAAAGCTTTTCAGAAACTGTGAAATAACAAAACATTTTCTAGCTTTCGCAGTTCATATGAGAGTGCAGTTGAACAAGACGTAGCCAAACGAGAAAACATAATTGACATTAGAACGGAGTTCAGATGCAACTAACTACGTGAACATTTTCCGTGCTTCTTGGCAGTCAGCCAATGAGATTCTGCAGAACCTTACATGGAGAAGATTTCTATCCTTTTAACATACAGCATCTGCAGCATCTCGAACCTGGGAAATGGGTTCAGTGGCTGGAATTAATTTTGTAACTGGTAGTAATGCGATTGCATCGATACATCTTGGTGATGAAGCTTAGTTCACATGGAAATTATCGACAACACTCACAGTTCAGGTGCATAGTCAGAAACTAATCCTCATGTCACTGCTGAATGTAATTTTCCACACTATTGACAATTATCAGTAGGTAACATTTATTTATGATTATTTTATTATTTTATTTTATTTTTTTGTTTTTTTTCAAGACGATTGCCAGTGCTATTAGATGTATCTTAGAAATGCTTCATGATGCCGCACATGTTTTGATAGCATCAAACTCTTGGCATTTCTTATTTGGTGTAAACTGAAGTGATGGTTCAGCTAGGTTTAGTCCCAGTTGGAGTTGCTAAGATCAGATTATTTTTACATCAAATTTTGTATTTCTCGACTATAAATCCTTAATTTATAAACTTCGGATTATTTCATAAAAGATAATTAGTAGAGTTTTCAAAACTTGAGTAAATTTTTAGTGAAATAAAATAACAATTCAGTATAAAAAGTGTCATTTATTTATAAATTCATAAAATCTATAGATTTGGTCTGTAAACTCGAAAAATGTTTCGAGGTAGTTTCGTATATTTCGTATCCAACTGAGAAAGTCCTCTATCATTCTTGACAGTATTTCCTTCCAAGTATTCCTGTGAATTTGAAGAAGAATAAAGTGAGTTTAAGAATGTTTTCAAGCAAAGCACAATAAAAAAAGTATTAAATTTAAGCTATGTATGCACATTGCGTTGACGTTACGACTGTCACACACAATCTCTTCAATCATATGTGGATTCGCAGTTCCAAAATCTTACATTGTGTTTTATCTTTGTCACTCACGTCCAAAAATGATGTTCTGCTTAACGTAATACCTTGCGATTGATTTTTGCGTAACATTTCTAATATTTTCTGTTTGAGGGATTCACGTTCTCTAAAGACTACACTTTGTCTCTGGTATACTAGCGCAAAAAAAAAGAAAGAAAGAAAGAAAGAAAAAGTTGATTTATATGCATTGTAGTGAAGATGCCTTTAGTCTGTTTGTTTTAAATGCCTAAAAAACTTCTTACTGTAATAAATATATCCAGAATTTATGGTAGATTTAATTAAAGAAACGTATTCAGGCACAAGGCACTCTTCAGTCTTGTATCGAAGTGAAATATATTATAGTTTTAAACAGTACATTAATCTTCATTGGCAATGTATAGTAAATAACAGATAAGTTTAGTTACAAGTCTTATACCAAGAATTCAGATGTGCTAACAGAGAATGAATTTCGAAAGTTATTAAAATAAGAAGTGCATGTTTGACTATGATAAGAGATAAAGATGAATAGACGACGGTCAAGTATAATGTTTATATTTGTCTAACAACTAGCTATTAGTGATATCTTTGGTATGTGTTTGGATAATGTTTGGATAATAATCTTGTAGCTGACAAACAGTACAGTAACTCGATTAAAGTAGTAAGAATTTTATAAACTAAATATCTATTCTTTTAACGTACTTCGTAACCAAAACTAACTGCCAATTTTAGATTATCGAATCTGAAATGTGAAGTAATAGGAAATTTAGTCCAATGGAAAGCGTGTGGGTTACTTTTCGGAAATTGAGAAATGTTTCCAAAAATTCGAGATTTTTTTGGCATTTTCTCTTTTTTTTTTTTTTTTCATTGCGTAGCTGTAGAGATCAATTATCAGACACTTTTAGATCTGATTTAGATAAAAAATGTTTTCGTTATCCGAGGAAAATATCTTCACTTAACATATTTAGCCCCGCGATCCTCAGCTGTCCAAGTAACTTAGCTTCACTTAAGCCTAATTAATGTATGATATGACGGATAATCCTGTCTTCCCTATGCCTGTCAATTGCACGTGTTCTTTGTCCGGTTTCAGACAATAATGCGAGTATTAGACAGGAAAATACTTAGTCTATCCTAAAAAGCTTTGATTCAGTGGTAGCTTGGGTCACTATTAGCGATAACTTGCAGGAATGGAGACTCTCTCTCTCTCTCTCTCTCTCTCTCTCTCTCTCTCTCTCTCTCTCTCTCTCTCTCTCTCTCTCTCTCTCTCTCTCTCCATTAAATAAATAATAAATAATAAAATATAGAGCGAAATTGATTATACTTAATTTTCTTTTAGAATCAAATTCTAGCATAGCGAAATAAACGAGAAAAGTGACTAATACTTTCAATGACAACAATGATAATCCTATAAAACATAACAATTACAATAGAGAAAGCAGTTGACAAATATTTAAGTATTTAAAATCTACCAATGTGGATGGATTCTTTCAATTTGTTTTAATTTAAAACAAAAGGTCACGTTGTACCGATGTCACATCCCTGTTTAATAGCGATAGGAAGGTAGTAAGAAGCTTGCTTTTCATTTATAGATCCTTGCCTTATGAGATACCGTGCTTTTTGACAGAAACTAATTTACGTATCGAGCGAAATGCCTCCTGCCCTCTTTGTTAACTCTTAGTTGTGAGTCATGAGAGTAATTGAAGTATTCAGAAGAATGGCACACACACACACACACACACAGGGAATTTTGAATAGACACTTGACGAAGGCTTAAAAGCTAGTTTAATAAGTAAACTTTCGAATAAGTAAGAGTCGCTGATGAACTACTTTTAAGAATTTAACTTGGTGTAACTTTTCTCTGGTTTTTATTTACTGCAGGAATGAGAGAAGAAATATATTCCTGAAGTAGATTTTCTTTTAACAATTTCTGAGCGGGTGTTACTTAGTCTTTATTTAGCCCACCGCAGCTGTTGGCGAATAGAACTTTTATTCAATACTTAACTCGAACCTAAACACGACAATAGGAACTGTTTTTTCTGCGTTATCAATGCAGTGCACGAGCTGCATTTTTTCGATAGTAAAAGTAAGATAAAAAAAACAACACCAACTTAGAACTCACATTTCAAAATAAAACTTGTATACCAGTAAGATCCGTTATTATTGAAATATCGATCAAGCCCGAGAAGTTACAACTATTGTGATCCGATGTAAAGCTAATTTTCGATTTCGATGTGTCCCTTTTATACTTAGCCCGCAACCATTCGTCCTTTTGACCTTTCCACTTCATCCTCGAATAAACTTTTTTTTTCTCTGCTTTTCTCCTTTTTATTACCACATCGATTTCAGTTTCTAGTATATTCTATACCGGACTAGACTTATTCTTTTCGTTTCTTTTATGGAATGAAGTTTAGCTTAACCCAGTGCTTCTCAACCTATGGGACGTGCCCCCTTTAGGGAGCCTGAACAAAGCGAAGAAAGTAGAAATGAAAGGAATAACTGAAAAACTACTTTATTGATGGTCTCAAAGCTTCGACAAAAGTTGTTGCTGCATATATTCACATATATCACCAATTCGCCGAGCAACAGTATCATTTAATATACGCTGTAGTTTTTTAGTAAAACTTTCTCCAAGCATAGTTTCCACTATATCAATCGCAGCTGGCAGAATTAGATCTTCTCCGATAGTATGGGACTTTTTTGCACCTAGCCATTTGATATGCAACTTTGTAAGAAGCTAGTAAAGCGTTTTCATTTACAAACAATCACAATTTACAAAAAAAGGTTTATTAATATACTCCTTATGAAGTGTTTCCAAATGTCTTTTAAGTTTATTCGGTTTCATGCTATCAGCTGCCAAAATTTTCGAACAAATAACACACAGTGCTCTTTCTTCATCATTTACTCCAGTCTTTGTAAAACAGAAATCTAAATATTCTGCTGCATACTTTCTTGATTTTACTTTCGGAGTAATATTCTGTGAACCTGAATTTATTGACGTAGACGCTGCACAGTCGTCAGATGCCCGCTTACGTCCAATTAAAAATTTATAAATTTTTCTATACTAGAAAATATTGTTTTTATACCGTGTATCACAGTCGTAGCGAATAGGAGGAGAAATAACGTCGACCGTCTACTTCTCACTGTTGATCACTGTTGCAGTATTACTGCCGTCTTGCCATTTCAAGCCTTCTTTATACTCACAGAAACATTTCCAGAAAATTCGAGACTTCCCGTGATGAAATCGCAAATGTTTCCGAAAGGCTGATACGATTCAACGGTCTGTGCAGTGATGCCAGATATACACAATTTTCGAAAGATTTGATGACGTATTTAAATTTGTATGAATATTTTTATGATTTTGTCAGTGTCTCAACACAAGAATTGCAAAGGGGGGAAATGGGGAGGGCACCACAAAATCTAATATTAAAAAATGGGGCACACATGAAAGATGGTTGAGAAACACTGGCTTAACCTATATAAAGCATTTACATAGACAAGCATTGTTTTGTAAGTGAAAATAAAAATCATCAAATATTTGTTTAAAAACATTTTTTTTTGAGAATGGAGGCGCCATCTACTTGCCAACCTGGTCGACGGTCTAATGAGTTTATACTATTAAACCAGGAAAAGCTTTATATACTATAAATACTCATTATGATTAGGAATATCACCTTGCTTTCGTCTGTCATGCAGCAGAAATGAAGAAAGATGGAGACCGATTCCCTACCGATTTTCTCAACAGCATTTAGGACTAAAACAGTACATTTTTTCTTCAGGTATTGAAAAAGGCTTCAGTGTGTGTGTGTGTGTGTCAGAAAGTAATTCACAAACAGATCTGAAATTAAATATGTAAAATTCCTGATAATATCTAAAAAGTGTGGAATCGGGTGTCGAAATTTTACTTTTTAAAGACAATCTAAAAATTTTCATTTTTGCTCATTTCAAATTGTAATTAAACAAGATGTACGTACATTTGAATTTACATACGAAAAGCATTCGCGTTTGTTTCAAAGGAGGAAAACGTCCTTTGGTCGGAAATAAAACATCCTAACT
Source organism: Typopeltis vanoorti (assembly GCF_054136105.1). Taxonomy (NCBI): domain Eukaryota; kingdom Metazoa; phylum Arthropoda; class Arachnida; order Uropygi; family Thelyphonidae; genus Typopeltis; species Typopeltis vanoorti. The sequence continues at coordinate 77,239,026 of NC_143561.1, forward strand.
GTGGAATGGAAAAATCGTTCTTTTATTCGTTTCTTTCTTCTAACTGTGTTCTCGGATACAATGTACTCTGATTTTTTTTTTAGTGTTCATTGTATTTAGGAGAGTAAATAGAGCTTGACACGCCGAATGTAGGCGAAACAAGATGAACAGAGTAGCAGTTGAAATTGGAAAACACAATTGTTTTCACGTATTTTTTTCTTTCTTTATTTCTTCCAACTAAACAAGAAATAGCTTAAAAAGTATTAACAATATTAAGTGAAGAATTGCTTCGTTATATTGCTATTTAACTATGTTTTACTCAGTTAAATGGCATTTGTATCTTATTTATTCTTCTGCTATGAGAAGAATTTGTTTTGAAATCATATTCTAAATTCTGCAAGATAAAATATTCACTATATCAAAGATGTAGTGAACAAAACATTTAACCTTAGTTAATCATACGACACGATGAAACAATGTCTTGGTGCAAAATCCAACCGTTTTTCCATAATTCTGGTCGTTTCCTTCTCATGCGTTCCCGAAATTTCGACAAGATTTCAAGGTAATACTGCTGATTTATCGCCTGACCGCTGGGAACCCACTCTGCCATTACAATACCCTGGATATCGAAGGAAACAGTCAACATGGCCTTGAACTTCGAACGACCCATGCGTGCATTTTTTTTGGTCTTGGAGATGTTGCCGACTTCCACTGCATTGATTGTCGCTTTGCTTCCTGATCATACGTAAACATCCAAGTTTCATCACAAGTAATTAATTACCGAATTCAACAAATCTGGTTCATCCTTAATGCGTTACAAAAGGTCCAAATACAGTTCCTTGCGGCGTTCTTTTTGTTCGTCTGACAACATTTTTGGAACCATTTTTGCACAAACCTTTTTCATGTTCAATTCTTCCGTTAAAATGGGTCGAACACTTTCCCTGTCCAAATGAACTTGCTACAGCTCAAACACCCAACCTTCTGTCTTTTCGAATCACGTCTCGCACTTTTTTTTAATGTTGTCATCGGTAACTGCTGTGCGTGGGAGGTCTGGGCGATCGTCATCTTTCACGCTTTCTCTGCCTTCCGAAAATCGTTTGTGCCATTCAAAAAAGCGCGTGCACGAGACATGCACTCTTCACCATAAGCCTCGGTCAATAATTGAAAAGATAAAGATTCCGTCCCGGATTTCTTCAGTTTCGCAAGAACCTTGATGTTAATGTTCACTCTTGCACAACATTCTCCGACCGAGGGTAAGAAAATGTCTATATTTGAACACGCGTCCATTCGTACTGAGTAAAGCGATGGAGTTGAGCCTTTTCTCACGGTGACAGTTTAAAACATGCTCTATAACCATCTCTTTGTCTCTCCCCTTCCATTCTCCGTTCTCAAGCAAAGAATTTTTTTTTGTCGGACTTCTTATATTGTATATTTTTATGAAAAAAAAAGGGTTTGCGATTTTATATATAAACTCCTATTTTGAAATAGTTTTATATAAAGATATTTTTTCATACGAATGCTCTTCTCGCTTTTCTTAGGAAGAAGAGTGTAATGTAATTAAGAACCTGCAGAACAGCGTGCAAAGATGCATTTGTTTCGAAACCCAGCACTCAAAATCTTTTCCTAGTTAAGATATATAATGATTCGTGCTTATAATTTTGCACCTAGACACTTAAAATATGAATTTAAATTCGTATTTTACGTTTCATTATTCATATTCATACCTTAGGGGCGTCAAGCTTCCCTACGACAATCACGACTGGAAATTTCTAAACATTGCAAAGAATTGTGAATCACACGATTGGGTAGTAAGAATTTTATGTTGCCTGCAGTAAAGGGGGAAAATTATTGGTGTCAAAGCATATTAACTCAAACTCTAAGCACTGTTGAAAATTTTGGGAAGCCATAACTGGCATTTAAGTGCTTCTTTGTATTTTTATATAACCGAAAGTTTTTTTTTTTGTTTCCTATATCAAATGAATCATTATCTTCTGCATCTTGGTTTAAGTACTTCCTTTTTAAATGACTCGTAAGAAAATAAAGTTTTCCTAGATGATCCCTGAATCAATATTTTGTAAGTAAATTCAAGATACGTATCAGACAGAGAAGAAAAAGAATCCTAAGTTTCAAGTCTTTTAAACTCCTTTTAAATTTCCTAGGGCGTTCGAGCTTAAGAATAGGAAGTACCTCTGCATCAAATGGTATAGTAGAAATCTTATTTCAGATTCCCTAGGACGTTTCATCTAAAGCATTCGATCCGAAAATACAAATCAAAATGCTTGAAAAATGTTAACTTTGTTTCTTCAGGAGTAAGTTTACTCATTCAAAAGTAAATTTCACTCTTTTATAAAACACAAGTTTGTAATAATGTTTTTCAACTTCTGAATCAAAAATATATTTGATTTTATAGAAGTTTCATTTATTTTATAGAATCACTTAAAAAAAGTTAAGTGATCTTCAAAGAAGAGAGGTGAAGGAGAGAGAGAGAGAAAGATCATGTGATGCGTATAATGCTTCGTATTATATATGCAAACGTAAGGATGCTAAGCTAATAAGCTTTTCAAAGGAAGCCTTTGCTGCTTGCTCTTTAGGGCCCTATTAATTAATGGAGAATTGCTGTACACTTCAGAACCTACGACTTTACACACTTCCCTGAACACCGGAAAACAGTTTTCAGGAAAGGCTTTATTGACTTCATCTTAGTGGCATTTATTCCCCCATTACTCTGCACGGTACCGAGAACAAACAATTTATCTACCTTACGAGGATACCCTTCTTCCCAGAGTTCTTTCGATAAACACTGAGAGAGTAGGAAAGGCCTCCGTACACTTTCGTCTATTATATGCTGCGGGCTGAAAACTAGTAGAGTGTTAGGTAGAAATGCAGTTTTCTCGTTTACAAGGTACACACTTTCAGTGGCTTGTTATCTGGGGAATTTCGCCGATAAATTTGATCCTGCTCAAGTGGAAACGTACACATATTATGCTGGGATGGTCCCCTTTTAGCATTTACTAACTGAGAGGAATCTACCGTAGAGGCCTGACCCAAGTTATTCCGCATTTGTAGTCAGTTTCGTTTGGGTGAATAAATAAATTGCAAAGGCCTGTTTTCTTATTCCGTGCCGTGTGGCAAATGAAAACAGTCTGAGCGTACTCATTCATTACTGTGTGGTTCATATTTTATTTAACTTTAGATTTTTATTACTTATTCCATTCCTATGACAAAATATATGGCACGACAATCTCGTTGAAATTCAGTCACCGTTAATAAAACAATAAAATGTATCCTAGGCAATTACTGAAATTCACCCCCCCCCCCTTCAGTACACTCTGTAATGAGATATGCGGTTCTATTGCATGCGCATTAACAGAAGAGCACGTGTAAAGTCTACGCCATTACATTTAGCTGTACCAATGGTGTTGACGTTGGAAGAAAAGATGTTTATTTTTGAGCATTATTTTCGTTCATACGGAGTTAGTAGAGCAAATGGTCCAAGCCTACGACATTTTTGTGAGCAGTTTGTACGTCGTTCCCGTAAGCAGTGGTGTTCATCACTGTCTTAATCGAGAGGTTCCGACGTACCGGGAGTGTTCTGCCGCAATGCAAAAGAGCATTCGTGGAGACTACAAACTATTAACACAAATGAGAATCGCTGGCGTGTGCTGTCTCCGAAATGCATTAAACGCCGAACAGCGGTAAAACTTTGGATACCGGTTCGGTCACTACAGAGAATCCTTAAGGAGCTGGGTGCCTTTTCGCACGTCACTCAAGTGGGTCAATGATTAACAGATTTAACCGATTACGCTGCACGGCGGGAATACTGTGCACGCGAGCTGGCCAATGTCTATAAAGATTCGTTCCTCCTCCATAATGTCTGGTTCTCGAACGAAGCGCATTTCCATTTAAGCGGTTATGTAAACAGACGAACCTACAGGTTTCTTGGCTTATCGTGGTCTGAATTTGTCCAAGAGAAACCTCTTTGCAACGAGATGGTCACCGGGATGGAAACCTGGTATGAGGTTTCCGGCCATGACATAATTGGGTCCTACTTCATTGAAGAGGGTGGTTAATGTGACCTTGAATAGCGAGCGCTACACCCAGAATGTGTTTGTTCCGTTCACCCAGGATGTGTCATGCAAAAAAAAAAATCCATTTCATGCACAGGTATTCCAACAGGACGGAGCAACCTGTCACACATCACATAGTTCTAGAGCTTATCTATCAGAACACTTCCCCGGGAAGTATTCTGATAGATAGATCCATTTTGAGGTTCACGGAATTCCCGTACCCTTCATGATCTCAACGAGATTGTCGTGCCATATATTTTGTCATAGGAATGGAATAAGTAATAAAAATCTAATCGATGCCTTCGTTTAGGGTATGTTGATGGAATGAGTATTCCACCATCCTGCTTTATATTTTGTCATAGGAATGGAATAAGTAATAAAAATCTAATCGATGCCTTCGTTTAGGGTATGTTGATGGAATGAGTATTCCACCATCCTGCTTTCAAACTTTCATGAACTAAGGATAAAATTACACGATATGTCCAGTAGATGTCCAAACCCTTGTTCTCCAAGATGACAGAGAACCAAGATAACAGATAACTCCAAGATAACAGAGGAATGAGTATTCCACCATCCTGCTTTCAAACTTTCATGAACTAAGGATAAAATTACACGATATGTCCAGTAGATGTCCAAAAACCCTTGTTCTCCAAGATGACAGAGAACCAAGATAACAGATAACTCCAAGATAACAGAGGAATGAGTATTCCACCATCCTGCTTTCAAACTTTCATGAACTAAGGATAAAATTACACGATATGTCCAGTAGATGTCCAAACCCTTGTTCTCCAAGATGACAGAGAACCTGTGCACTAAGAAACCTGTCTTGAAGGACAAGTTGCCCATGTCGAGCACTTAATCTACCGTCATTAATGCCTTATTCGACCAAGATTCCACCGATAGTTGTGGATGTACTTGTCATGTGTAAACATATATTTCTTTGTTAATAAACCCGTTTACACTCCATAACATATATCGTTGTAGTTATTCAGTACCCTATTTTTTTGCCGACATACTGTATAATGCCGGCATAAAGGTAAAGAAGAAGAAAAAGAAGAACGAAAATAAAACTTCGCTGTATTAAGGTATTCGGATAGACTGAGCTGTGTAAAATTTCATTCAAGGATCGGTGTGGATGGAATTTGAAATTGGAGGGATAGATAAGCGGTTTAAGAAAGTAAAGGCACAGTTCGATGGATAGATTTACCCATAAAGTGATCTGCTCTTATGCCTTACTGGAAAATAATGTCTAAACGGTCATTTTTACCTAATAATAATTAACAGCCTTTGATTTCGTATGGCAGAAAACCTTTAAAACATAAAAATAAAAAATAAAAAACATTCTAGATAATAAGGAAAACTTTGTTCGCTTCCAATAAATATTAAACTTCTCTTTCATTAAGCTAATTGATTCTTCTAGAACGTGTCTGAATAATCAAAGTTCGTTAAAGATAAGCACAGCAAGGAATCTTGGTGCCCTGGAGGAGAGCTGAAACATATCTCCACTCTCACTCGCTTCAGGTTACGGTGCCAAAGTTGTGACATCGCTATGGAAAGCGTCTTCTGTCTTTACTTGGTTTTGTCCCCACAGGATTTCAACAGATCGTCTCTCCTTCCCTTGTGCGTTAATTATCACGAAATACAATCGTTATGTTGCTGTATGATCAACAACTATGGTAACCATATAGAATAGACTTCGACTAGATTGAGCGCATTTTTATTTCTTAACATTTTTCTTAAAATCTTTATAAAAACGGTGGGACGTCAATCAATCTCACTACATCAATTTCAAATGAAATTTAAATTTCATTTGAAATTGATGAAAAAAAAAGAAATACGTTACGCATTATTCTTACGCAACTGGAAACCATCTTGTGCCATTATCTCCCTTTAATCAGCTGCAACCCTCTCAAATGGAGGAAGCCACAAGATTAGGATTACTCTTAAATATATTGGGAATTTTTACTATTTTATATAAAACTAAGAAATATCAGTTGTGTTTTTTAAAAATATCCCATACCCGCAATTTCCATCTTTTATCCCTTTAACTCCACATGGCTGTAAAAAAAAGTAAGGATGTGATTTTACGAGCATGTGTTGGCGAGCCACCGAATTGCTTTTGCAATCAGATAAGTTTTCCTAACCAGAAATAGGTACTAAATATATTGAAACACGTCATCCATTGTTAAGGCTCGCTGACTTTGGACGGTTGGCGCCTATGAAGGTATTCAATATTTTTTCCTTTGAAGAGTGCTTGGATGAGTGCCAAAATTCACTAATCAGCAGCCGATCAGAAAATTATAAATTTGACTCGAAGGTGGCAACCAATTCATCGTGCACTCTACTATCGTGAAGAAGCGTGATGATTAAAAATGGTCATTCATTTTTAATAACTCATTAAACTGCTTAATTAACTTAAATAACTGAGTTTTAAGTAAATTATATGCTGCAGATATTTTTTTGGGGGGGGGGGGAATCCTGATGGAAAAAGGAAAATTGTTCCGTTCAAATTCATTGTATTGACTGTTGATGGATTTCGCCATTAACTGTTATTTAAGTTTATAGAAAAACTCAATGGTTTTTTTTCTATAAACCTATTTGTTTAATAATTTTATAAAACTTTAAAAAAACACTTTTATAAAAATTCTTCTATTTGGGAACTAAAATTATTAGTTATGTGATGACGTTTTTAAAATTTAAAGTGGGAACAAAGTTCGTTAGTCAAAGTTAATAGCTTGTTATTTTTATAAATAGTTAACTTTGAACATATTTAGTCGATTAGGCCATAAAACTCGGTATATATATAGCTGACGAAAAAAAAATGCAATAAAGAAAGTTTTTTTTTTATGAGAAGTTGTAACAGCATTAAATTTCACGGTTCTCCCACGTCACTGTGTAATTTTTTTTTATACCCCCCGGAAGAACAAAGCCAAGTCGCTAAAGCTAAATGAAACATTGTAGACCGTTTTTGTTTCTCTTGGTTCTCAAGCTCTGATTAACTTAGGAAACAAATGGGAGTCGACATTATCTTCTCGTGCAGTTTCTGTCAACACGACTGTCTCGTTAAATTTCGTCAAGGATTATTTATAATCTCAGGAGAGCTGGTTGTGTCGACGTTGGCTTGGCTTCTTGTCGATGTGTCAGCAGGACGCGGTTGAAAAATGTGGAAGGCGATGCTCAGAGTAGCCATTTATGAAGTAACTGCTGCATTGTAAAAACCCTCTTGCTTTTTCGCGTGAGTTTTGGAACAGAAATACCTTACTTTGTCCTTAGATGCCGCTCTTCTGGAAAGGTCGCACAGTCATTTCACCTTTAAATGGATTTAGCCATTAAAAATACATTCTCCTCTTTCTCTCCGCAAACCACAGAATTCTGTTAGACCACATGTACCAAACTTTAAAGTAATTGCTATTGAAAATCTCGTTAGCTTTAAACTTTTCTGTTTACAAAGAAGATGTATTTTATGTTATTGGGGGACTAGAATATCTAGATTGCGGTCCTGTTTGTTGAAGGGGACATGCAATTTGTTTCAAGATCATTTAATTTTATCCATATTATTTCTAATGTTCAAATTATTTTATAAGAATTGACTTTTAAATTTATAAATCATTCTAAATAACTTTTAACACTTCATATTAATTGTTGCGTCAAAGATAATTAATGTTCAAAACGCAGCCAGAAATTCAACAAATGCAAACTACTCGCGGTATTAATAGCTTTAATCATTTTTTTAATCGATGAAGAATAGCAAACTGTTAGAAAATAAGTTTATTCTAAAAAAAAATATTTTTCACGCAGTTTGAATCGCAGAAAAAAAAATAAAGTTTTAGTTTATTTATTTTATCTGGAATATGAAAAATGAAGCGAGAAAAAAGAAGTAATTATTGAAGAATCGACAGACATAAAACTAATTAATTTAATATATATGAAACGGTGTTGAAAATTCTGATAATCACCGAGAACAAAAATGGTATTAAAGCAACTGATATAACTACAAGAAAGAACATACGAGGATATAAGAACATAACTTCTATGTTCAATTGCCCTACTTACTGATTATTAAAATTTTTCTTGTAAGTTTTGTAAACATTTAAGTTATGCCGCATTGCAGATCGCTATGCTTCTAACTTAAAATCTCTAGGACATTTTATTAGTTTATTCTTGAAGTGGCTGGGATTTCTAAGCCTCGCGAAGACGTTATCATTGCTTTTCAGGCTATCGAATAGATATGGTAGTTGGAGTTCGGCAATCATTTGTGAAAAGGAGAAATTTTGTTTGTGTTTATCCCAGTTCAGTATATATACAGGCAGGAATTTTTATCTAGCTGCTATCCAACGGTATGTAACACAGCTTCCAATGCTCACCTTTCCAAAACATATGGGCATAAAGAATCTGCGACTTTAAATATTGTTCAGCTATATTCTTTCGGCAAGACTAAGCGTGAGTGGCGTTTGGATCTTAGTAGATGCATTCTCGCATCTAGAATTTCGCCAACACTATTTCTCTATGGTATACCGTGCGTGCAACTTCTGTAATGTTGTTGCCAAGAAATTTATATTATCGAGAAAGTATGGCTGCTTAGTTGGTATTCGAGCAAGAATGCTGGCTGCTGTTGAATAGTATATCTCGAACTTTGTTGTTTTAAGCAGTAATAAGCTATTTCTTATAATACTGCGCGTCAGTTTTGAAATACATACCCGGTTATTTTCTGAGACATATACAAAACACAATTCCATAGTAGATGTTGTTGTTTTTTTTAATTTATAACAGCACACAAACAATTTAAATAAAGCAGCTGATCCTTGTTGGGAATAATACGTAATAAAAACTACTTGATGTTTGGCATCCTTTCTTGCGAAAAAAAAAAAAAAAATCCACAAACTTTATAAAACTGTTTGATTTTTCATTATTTATACAGTCATCCTAAATATTTTAACATTACCAAACAGAAAATATCTCAATTCATTATCATTCATCATTTTTCAATTCATTCTTTCTCGATTCACCTAATCCAATCTCATTCTTTAATGTATTAGGCTCAGTAAACTTAATTTACTTTTGTAAACTCAATTTAGGCTATCTGCCTAAACTCAATTTAGGCAGATAGCGGGCAGTCCTTGTATAGTCTTTTCTGTTAACTGAATTGTTGAGAATGTTTTCCGGTATTTTCCACAAAAAATAAGGGTATCCCATAGAATAAAAAAAAAATATTTTTTTTTATTCCATGGGATAGTTCCTGAAATTATTTTGTTTCACCTCATCGGGATAATCACATGAATAAACTAAAAAAAAAAAAATAGAATGGTAATAACAGTTAATAACTCTAGTGAAAATACTGCATTTGAACTAGATTCAACAATCAAAAGCGTGCATTCGTTATTACGCTAGCTGCTGGCTCGTGAGTTGATGTATACTATGGTAGATACGATGTCTCGTGACGAATTAGTGAAATCCAAACTTGATGTAAAATCATCCCTTGTTTTTTGCTGCACTGTGGGGAATGTTAAAATGATATATCTTCATATAGTGATGTTTTGCGTTGTGTTGAAATTGCCTTCCGATTTGTCTTTATTTGCCTCACTTTTTTTTACCACTCAGCGTGCATTCCTACGGCTATTTTACAAAGTCTGCTGCAGAACACATACATTGCTCTTTCAATACGTCAACTTCTATGATCGGCCTTGTTGGCAGAGTGATTAACATATCCGCTTTCCAACCAACAAGCACCGAGTTCAAATCCACCGTCCGTGGGCATAGATATTTGTCAGTGTCTTTAGGTTGAAGACTTTCATTGCCCAGTGTGATGCCACCGCTCCGATGACTCAAGGCCTGAAGTGGCTTAAAAAAATCCATGTTTGAGCAGGGTGTTTCTGGATTATGTAAAAATTAATAAAAGTCCAAAGTAATACATAAAATTAATATAAAAAAAGATTCAGTAAAATTAGTCAGTATTTTCTGATGATCAGTATTTTGAAACATAATGTGGCTTACAAGTCAAAGGACTATGGGAATAAATGAAAAATATTAGCTAACCGAGATGCTCGCTAAAAGGATAGGAAATTTCTTATAGTAAAATAACACGATTTAAACTATTAAAGCCAGTACTTGATTTATCTGTACCATGAGAAAAAAGAATATTTACTGGTGATATCTCGTTTCTGGCTACGTTACTGAATGCTGTTTGTACGCAGTACTTTATTCTTGCTAAAGAAAATATGGCTTCACACTTGTGAAGCCATATTTTCCTAGGTCGACAAACAAAAGCTTTTGATAGAGACGACGCTTTCCGGGCATTAAAGACTCTCCACAAAAAAAAAAAAAAAAAGAAGAAGAAAAAACAACTCACAGTGATTTCGTTTAACTATTACAAAATCTTCTTTGCCATGCTACATCTTTCTTATGAACTCTTAATAGGAAGTATATGCATTTAATGCTTATCCTTCCTATTTAATAGTTTATCCTATTTATTGATATAGTGACTAGTTAAAGGCAAGATTTTATATCGTTACAGAAAAAAATTACAAAGAAAGAAATCATTAATTAGTTAGTTGAGAGTGTAATTATTATTATTATAGGCAGCTCCAACGAGTCGACGGACTCATCGAGGGAGGCCCAACATGATGTCAAGAACAGCTATTCAACATTCACACAGTATCTATCACACTTTGCCTTGAACTCATTCACAGTCATAGCACCCACAACAGACTCTGGCAGCTTATTCCACTCATTTACCACTCTCCAAGTAAAAACCTAGCTCTAACACCCATGCTAACCACACTCTTACCAAGCTTCCATGGATGGCCCCCTAGTCCACCCACTACCAGTCCTATTCTCAAAAATATCTTCTGAATTAATCTTATAGAAACCCTTCAGTAATTTGAATGTCTCAATCATATCTCCCCTCCTCCGCCTATCAACCAATTTTTGCAAACCACAAATCTTCAACCTGTTCTCATAAGGTTCATTCCATTGTCCTGCTATTATCTTGGTCACTCGTCTCTGGATCCTCTCCACCTCCTCCCCATTGAGAGGAAACCCTGGCGCCCATATCAGGACACAGTAGTCTAGATGGGGTCTTATCAAGGCTCAATACAGAGGAACAATAACCTGTTTGTCTCTGCTCGTTAAAGTATTTTTCAGCAACCAAGTGATTTGATGAGCTGATTTTGTCACGTTTGCCATGTGCCCCCTAAACTTCAACTCCCTATCCACCAACATTTCCAAATCCCTGGCCTCATCAATCTCCGGGAGTAGTTCCACCAATGTGACATACTGCTGCTAATCTTTTCAACCCAAAATGCATAACCTTACATTTTGTCACATTAAATTGACATCCATTCTCTTTAGCCCAGTCCTCCAAACGATCCAAATCATCCTGCAAAATTTTGACATCCTGAGCATTCACTATTGCTCTACCTAACTTTGCATCATCCGCAAACAGACGCACAGTTCCTTTCCTATATCGTTAATGAACAAATTAAACAGTAGCGGACCAAGAACAGAACCCTGCGGCACACCGCTAGTCACAGGCTGTCTTTTGGACTCTACTCCTGCATAAACCACTCTCTGATATCTCTCAATCAACCACCCTCCTATCCATCTCACCAACACTATATCCATTCTCATATGCTGCAGTTTACTGATTAGAATTCCATGTGGTATCCTATCAAAGGCTGTGAACAAGTTACTGAGGCATGATCTACCCTTCAGAAAACCATGCTGTCCCCCATAGAGTATCCCATTTTCATCTATCCAATCTTGTATTTTCCTCTTGACTATTTTCTCCAAGACCTTGACAACAATTCCTGATATGCTGATCGCCGGTAATTTTCAACAGCAGTCTTGGAACCTCCTGTATGCAGTGGAACTATTTTCTCCTCTTTACACCCGCTTGGGACTAACCCAGACCCGAGACTCAAATTAAACAAAATGGTCAAAGGCACTAACAATTCTTTAGCCGCTTCTCGTACGACACGAGCTGGTATACCATCCAATCCCGCAGATGAATTGAGGTTTTGTAATAGACTATTCACCTCCACTTCATTCACCACAATTGCCGTATAAACTGTTTGTTCTTCCATTTCTGCAATGTCACTACATGGATGATATACTCTTGCAAAGTGCTCACTCAGTAATTCCACTATATCAACTGATTCGGTTACCCCCCCTACCACCGCATTCTTTAAAATCAATCTGCCGTATACATTTTTTCTTTTACTTGCAACATATCAAAAAAACTGTTTGGAATTCTCTTTAGCCTGCATGGCTAATGTTCTTTCATAATTCGCTTTTGCTTTTCTTACCACACTTGTTACCCTTCTGGCCTGGGCTTTATACCATTCAGGCGCCTGCAGGTCACCTTTCTCCTTAAATTCTCTCCACAGTTGTTTCTTTTTTTTCCAGCTCAAGCTTAATGGTGTTATTCATCCATTTAATCCCTACTTGATTTATTATTCGGACTCTAGGTATACACTCAGCCATTGCCTCCTGCAAAAACTTCTTAACCGCCTCCCATGCACTATCAACATCCAGCCATTGCAGTTTTACATGCCATGGCACTGAACCAATCAAACTCCTAAGCTTGTCATGCTTACCAGCCCGATAATTCCACATGTACCCTTTCTTAATGTTAAATTTCACACCTTTAGCCATCTCCCAAGTCAAGACCCTATGATCACTCTCACCAATTGGTGGCAACGTGGTCATATTCGTTACAGCCAAATCCTCAGATGCAATTACTAGGTCAAGCACTCTCTGACACTAGTATTTTCCATTACATGCTGTCGCAGATAGTTATCCCTTAATAACCGCATAAAATCCAATCCAATTCCTTCCTCCCGTGTGTCCTCTCCTCACTCCAATCAAAGCTACCATAGTTGAAATCTCCCATAATAATTACCCTCCTTCCACTCATTTCTTCTATTTGCTTATGCGTACTATCTCCACCATCTTTTCCATCACCTGTTGTATAGCAGCACACAATTGTATATTTTGTTCTGCTAGCCTCACATCAAATGGCCTCAAATGTGCTCTTTTCTCTATCCTGCAATTCAACTTCTATTCTCCTTGGCTGCAGCTTATCAGCTATCATCAATAATACTCCCCCCCCGTTTTATTCTCCCTGTCATTCCTGAACACACTATACCCCTCACATTCAATCCCACTAGCTATATCATCTTCAGTCAGCCATGTTTCACTAATGCCAATAACCTGTGGTTTGGAAGTGCCAACCAAGACCAAAAATTCTTCCTTCTTTTTCCTAATACTCCTAGCATTAGTATACATGAATTGCAGACCCCCGTTATCCCCATCCCTACCTTGATGCCTTATACTAACTATCCCATTCTGATTTGTTGTCCTTATTCGCTCGGGCATATTATACTCATTCATACACTCAACTGCCTCCCTAAGGTCTGCATATCTACTCCCCCCCCCCTTAATAAATCTAGTTTCCCTGACTCTAATCAATGTAAATCGGAATGTTTATATTTAAGAAAGCTAGACATAGCAAATGTGATGAATCAGAAATCAATTTGTCGTTTTAGAGAAATGGTATGTTGATCGATGACAGTATAAACATTAATGTTAGTTCACGTAAAAGATAATAGTCGCGCGCGCTTTTGTGTGTGTGTGTGTGTGAGAGAGAGAGAGAGAGAGGATTAAGAAATCAGACATTATATAACAATTTCGTGAAGTTATTGTTATTGCCGAGCACTTACAAAGACGAAAAAGATTTCATTCAATGCCCTGTACATCTTTCTTTTAAACTCATAACAACCGGAGATGGAAAATTCCAAATAATTTTCCAGATAGGGCTATCTGGAAAATCATCAATGATACCCCTTGCTATCCGTCGATTAGAATTTTGTTTTTAAACGGAAGTATGTCTGTATGTATGCAGATGGTTATTACAGTGTTCTCTTACTGTCTGAGCCTCTTTCTACTTTCCATTATTTGAGCCTCATTCTGAACTGTTTTTCGTGTAACCTTTCCGAGATCCAGGAATTATTTAATTCTTAATGAAATATATCATTAGTGTTTACGTATCACACCGGCGCTGGTAGAGATGCCTTGATATTCCGACCACGCGTCAGATATCATTACTATTTGTCATTTCAAGCGTAGTTTTGCATGGTATTTGATGCATATTAAAAAATTTTAGTAATGTACTTATTATATCAGACTGACAAAAATATAGCCGTGTAACCAACAAACAGGACATTTTATATACAGATATCCCTTACTGATATATATTCAGAAACGCTGTTGTTCAGATTTAATTTCTTATCGTGTGGGTTATAAGATTCTTGAATGGCCGGTGTTATATTAAAGGAATATAATGTAAGCTGCATATGTATATGAAAAAAATCTCGTTTCCACTGCTTTTCCCCACCAATTCTCGTAAATAAATCTAATCGATGTGACAAAGGCAAGCAGTTTAGAATTGAAATTTGCACAATTTCATGGTGTGCAATTTTCTCTAATAAAATGATAATATTAATTCAAATATGTATATTTTCAAAAAGGAATTTACACATTTTTAGAAAAACCTTATTAAAATACCCCAGGGATTGAAGTAATGTCACATTTTATTTAAATTACCCGTGAGAAAATGTTTCATTGCTTTATTTATTCCATAGAGGAATACTCAGGCGAGTTCTTTGACGAAACTAGAATTAAAAAATGTGATCACGGTATTATCATGTTCTTGCGATGTATATCCCAAAGGAACAAACAGTTTGCTTTGCAGAAAAAAGATCCTAGTTCGTTTTTTCATAATTTTGTGACCTAAACTAAACGCAGAACTAAAAAACTTTCTACCTCTATCCAAATATTTGTTTAAAAGTATGATTGAAACGGGAACGAAATACCATTCTTTTGATTACGCGCTTAATGCAAAAATACATAAATAAAATAAAATACACTAAACAAAGAAATAAATATGAAAGCGAACGCATTGAGTAATTTTTTAAAGGTAATAATTTTAGACTTCTTTCTATCCTATTATCTTTTGTTCTCGTAGACTTCACTAATAGTTGCAGTTAAATATATAATTGTTGACTTTGGTGCGTGTGCACGTTCGTTTGCTTTCAAACGTCATAGATTATTGTTATGTAGAACCGATTTTCTGTCTTTTAATTTGCTTAAAAATATTTACGTAATGGAGTGTGGAAGCGAGAAGGAAAATCAACTTGCGATTAGCAGACACATTATCATGACTATTTGGAAATTTTACATCAGTCATCTTAATGAGCAAAGATTTTTAATTTCATATTTCTTAATTAACAGCATGTTTTAAATGCCGTAATAGCGATCAAACAAAATGCAGCTTTCTTCTTTTGATAATGAACAGTTGCCTATTCTGACAAAACTTAAAAATTCTACCAAGTAAGCCTTCCACTTTCTTTCTGAGATGTGTATGCAGAACATACCTAGGATTAATATAATTGCTTAATTTTTTTTAGGAAAAAGAAAGACCGTAAGGTCAGAGATGCATCTGGAATTTTAATTAAGTTCTCTAAAAAAAAAAGAGGGTAAATATTTACTAAGTGAATGTTTACGAAAATGAATATTTATGAACAATACTTACAATATCGCTTTTTTTTTCTGGTTTATCTGAATATTATCTGTGCTTTTTTAGTCTATTCTGTTTGGCATTTTTAGGCGTGACTGTTTGTATATATATACATATTATTTGCCTCCTATTAAATTATACATATAATTTAATAGAAAGCAAGGGATGGGTTGCATTCTTTAATTAAACAGAACTAGTTTTCTGTGGAGTTTAACCGCTGCATCACTTCCGATTTTCAAACTCGTAGGATTCGAATCTTTGGCAAGCTAGTCTACGAAGTGTTCCCTATTCGTAATATCATTTACTGTCAAACTGGTAGCATGCTAACCAGAGCCTATTGTTGCCATGGGAACATGGAATCACAACGTCACAACAGTTTTTAGTCTGCTGACCTGGAAACATATTCTGACTGATTAGGAGACATGTATAAAGATATCAGACTGATTTTTTTTTTCTCCAGAAATATATATAAGGTGAGGAAGAGAACAAGTATTGCATAGTGAAAAGTATTTTGACATCATTTGACTGGTAACAAAAACAACTGCGAGTTAATTGAATTAGTCTGCAGTGCTTACTAACGAAAGTGGTTTTGCAGGCAAATATATAGCAGAATATACGAAACAATAGTTTCAATTATATATTACATGCAGTTCAGGTACCGATTAATATGACGACCATCTATGTCACTTAATCTCTGTTTCCATGGTGACGACAGAATTTTTCCGTCCGGAGACTTCCGTGCCAAACAAAGAACTTTGACTCACAATTGACAGACATTATATTCCTAGCCTCACTTTGCCTTACTGTTTAAAAGTCAGATACATTCTTTAGTGTTTCCAAATTAATGCTAATCGTTCGTACTTTATTCATAATTATTTATTGTTGTTTATAATTTATTGTTAATAATTCTCTATGAGAAAAGCGTTTTATATCTTCCATAATAAAAGATGCGAGTATGACAAAAATTTCACTAATAAAAGCTTTTTTGGCGAGAACGAAAGTACTGATAAATATTCATTTGAAAAGAAGTAAAATTTAATCGCATTCAGTTTCTTCCACTCTCCTACGAACTTTAAAAAATAGCAAAGAAACTTGATGAATGAGATGGGAAAAATTTTAAATACTTATTATAAATACTGAAAATTTATTGTGAAAGACGCTGTGATTTTAAATGGAAATATTCACAGGCATTGTTAAATGCTTCGAAATTAGCTGGAACGAAAACTGAAAATAAAATTTTCTAAAGAAACTAAAGGGTTTTAAAGAACCGACAGGAAAATTAAAAGGTAATATTTTAAAGAAAACATATTGTTCTGAATTAACGTATCCTTTATTTATTTATTCTGTAATTTGTGTGGCTGAAGTATGTTATGCGCATCGGTTATTGAGATAAAGATGATGTGCTGCAACTCGAATGGTGGTGGTGTGAAATCAGACAAGCGTAATAGATTCAAACTTCTGTAGACCAATCAGAAAAAAAGCATGCCATTTTATCGTTGAAATCCGAGTTCGAATCTAAGTGTGAGAAAAAAACGTTTTCTAGTCTTTTCGACTGACGTTCAATTAGCCAATCTCAGACAGAAGCGTCAGTTTTTCTCTTTCAGTAGAATGGACAAACCACCTGTTAAACGATGAAAAATCATCTACACATCAGAGTAAATGATTTTCTTCAGATGGTGAAATGCATACACCACAACGTTTGGCTACTACTAAACTCCAGTCCTAAAGTAGGTTAAAAATAATATTTGGTTTCCAGAACAAAGTTTTCTGCTTATCTACCTCTTAGTCTGCCTAATATTAGCATAACTTTAACTCGAAAGCGGTCTAGATATCTTAGGATAAGATTTTTTCTAATTGCTAGGCTTTTTTGTAGTTTTCGAGAAAATTTAATAAAAATATAATGCTTAAGGATGCTTGCGTATAGTCCAGAGGAAGTAGCATTTTCTTCCATGGCGCTATAAAGCTAGAAGGAAGACTGTTATAAATTCGATTCCGTCGCTTATTAGAGATTTTTCTAAGCTTTATTCAGGAAACTTAGGAAATGAGTTGTGTTGTCTATTTTAACACGATAAAATAGACAACACAACTCACACTATTAAATATATATATAGAGGAGAGGACAGCAGTTGCCTGCCATCCTCTCCTCCTCGAATGTCTGTAAAATCGCTCATAGCGTTGGACCAGCTCCTAGTGATAGCTTAGGGTGGATATTGGATGACAATCGTCAAAAAAGGGCTAAAACATTCTCGCTTACCCCTTTTGAAGAAAATAAGGCATTATAGGATATAAATCATCTAAGTATTTTATATATCCCAAAGAAAGTACAAGGCATCCTCTAGCCAATGGCAAACCTTATTTTTTGTTTACTTTCTTAAAACACATTTCCCTTTAACTAGAAAATAGTCCAGGAGCTTGGGGTTAAAAAAACTTAGTACTTAAACTCGCCTTACTTCCTTTGGGAATAAAGTGTTAGGTATATGAATCCTCTAATACATTTATACTCAAAGGGAACACACCTTTTATTTTCAAACATGAAAACAGCAGCTAGTTAACTAACATCCATAGACAGTTAGCTTCAGACTTATTGAAACAACCTGATCTTTCTTTTTCATTCCCTCTACCTTTTGCAACAACCTTAATATTGTTTTCTTAAGGCGTGGTCTAACTTTCAAGAACTGTTTACAACACGATGTGTTTTGTATGTTTTTCGACCCTTCCTTAGTGATGTTATATATACATTTCAAAACACCTTAGTTTAACATTAATCGATTGTGAAAATGTTTTGATCGTAATAAAAATTTTAAATTATTAAAGCTAAGAAAGAGGCAAGAAAATAAATGTTAACGATTAGTTTACTTATTAGGCAAACAAATGCGAACAGCACAAGCGCACGAGGGAGAGAAGAATGATAGTTTCTCCCAGTATTTTCCTCCTTGCAAAAGTTTTTAAACATTTAAATTGAAAGAATAAGTGGAATTGTGATTAATGTAAAATGTTTGAATCATTTAAGATTTAATGATTATATAATCGTTATTGCAGACATTTCATTGGATTATCGATACGGCGAACGAATTAAATAATCAAAACTCACTCTAGGAATTGATAATCGGAAAAATAAAACATTACAAAACTGAGTAAGAATGTCATATGTGCTCATATTCATTTGGAAGATAATTTGTTTCTTTCATGTGTGTATGCTTACGTTGTCCAGTTAATATCACTGGACAAGAGAGATGAAGGACAAGTTCGATTAAAAAAGGAAGATGAAGGACAAGTTCGATTCAAAGAAGATGAAGGACAAGTTCGATTAAAAAAGGAAGATGAAGGACAAGTTCGATTCAAAGAAGATGAAGGACAAGTTCGATTAAAAAAGGGAGATGAAGGACAAGTTCGATTCAAAGAAGATGAAGGACAAGTTCGATTAAAAAAGGGAGATGAAGGACAAGTTCGATTTGGAAAAAGTTTTTGTTGCAAATTATATAACCCATTTGTGAAAAGTATTCCGTTTGTCTGAAAGAAAAGATTAAGTATGTTCTTCCGGCGTTTCCGTATGATATATGTACAGCAACGTATAACCAGCTGATGGTTATACAAACTGCGACACTTTTTTTGTGAGCATTGAAATAAGAGAAGAAAATGGAACGCTTGCAAAAAATCTAAAATAATATTTAGAAATATTATACGGATTTCTTCAATAAATGGATATGTTCCGGCCAGTAGTGATAGCTACAAAAGAATATGTAAGAAAGGTATAAGGGGTGACAGTGATGACGAAAAGAAAGATTACAGGGAGAGCTTATAAGTAAATACAGAAATATCGTAAACACTAGCGAATCATTAAGCTTTGTCCAGTAGCGAACAAAATGTGAGTGATAAAGAAAACATATGACCATCCTAGCCACAATAGATTGTAAGCCTATAGCCCATTAGTATTGCATGGGATAATTAGATAATCCAAGCGTCCTGCTAAACCAAACATCACTTTTTTCAAACCCTTTCAGGCCTCTAATAGGCACAGTGGCGGTGTTAGCGATAATTTTTATCTATAATCTATGGATCAAATATTGCAATTAGAAAAATCAGTTTCATTTTTCATGGAATCAGAGATGTTTAAAAAAAACAACAGCATTCACTTAGTTAAATGAACCAAACGCTTTTAAAACAGCTCAAACTGCATACAAAAGACTGCGTATAAATTTTTTAAACTCCTACTAATTAGTAGAGGAATGGTTAATTTTTAAACTAGCAGTTTGCATAATAAGCAGACATTTATTAGTTATTTTACTTTGTGGAAAGTAAAATAATTAATAAAATCAACGGTTGGACGATGAGCATTGAGAATGCAGGAGGTTGTTGGTTGATATTGTGTTAATTGTTGAGGACGCAAATCCTTTCTGAAATTCCAGCAACAAACTATCGCTGATAAAAAAAAATGTCAGCCGGTGGACCCTTCACAACTGCAACTTACTTTTTGCTTTCTCAGTACCTGGATCACTTTTTATAACTTATGATATGCATTTTAATTGCAACCATAATTATCATAAACTTAGTAATGCCTGAAACTCGTAACCTATCCAATACTATTTCCTCGCATTTCATTAGTGTGCAGTTAATTCAGAACATTGAAGCAGATTCACTCATTAATTCAGTCTTCGCCCAATGCCTTAATTTTGCTTTGCTTTGCTTTGCGTGATTTCGTTTATTTAGTATCTTGGAATTGGGAGTGAAGTATTTCCAACCCACTCAAGATTTTCTAAATCGCTAATGTTCGCGAGTGAATTTTACTATCTGGAATTATTTTTACTGCATGAACAGTTGAATAATTTGCATAGAAAAATATTCCATCGACAGTTTTCCTTCTCAAAAAATAAAACTGGAAAAATACGCAGTGCGTTGAATTTTTATCACTTTTAACTCGTATCACTATTTGAGTGGGGTATCACTACTTGGATGTGGGTATCACTATTTAAGCACTTCGACTCCCCCCCCCCCTCCATGCATTCTTTTCAAGGTACACTCATGAGCCAAAACATTATGACGACCTACCTTGTAGCGTCTTGGACCTTCTTTATCCGAGATAATTGCTCGAATCCGTCTTTGCATTAAGTCTACTGAATTCCGAAGTATTCTGGACCAACTATACAGAAAATCTTCCATAGGTCAAGGAAAAAGAAAGGCACTGGCGTCGACTGGCAGATGCTACATTCCATATGATCCTGCAGATGTTCGATAGGATTCAAACGAGAAGAATTAGGAATCCAGCCTTGTTGCACTGCTGGAAGAGTCCAAATCTATCGGACCAGGTGTTGTCATGAAGGGCAAACTTGGTCCGAAACGATCCCCAGGTCCACAGGAATTAGCTGTCAATGAGACCAATCCCTATACCAAAATACTGCCACCACTAGCCTGTTTCCAGACCAACAGCGCAGAAACGATAGGTTTTACAAAATTTTCCACATAGGCTATTTACAATTTACGTTTGCTTTATATGGTAAAACACAGTCATTGTTTATTTCTATTTTCATTTAGAATAACGTGATCTATGGTTTAATCCTTTTAAATATATAAATAATTACGTAGCGCTAACTTTCTGAAAATTCATGATTAACTTTTATGCTACTTAGAAAGGCCCTCATTGTCTTCAATTGCTTTAAGCCTAACTGCGAGTACACAGCAATTCTACTATTAAAAATCGCCTCCGCCCCGTATTAGCTAACATTAATCTCATTCAGCTACACTTTCGTTCGGCGCTTTATTAATAACTTGATTGTCTTCATTACTTAAGAACGACACGTGTGCGAAGAAAAGTAAAACTGACAGCCAGTGTCACTGCAGATTTGAGGTGAAGATCGTGGACAAAAGCAATACGAAGTTGCCTTGCATGCGGGCCCCGTACAGAATATTTAAATTTAATTGAGTTCTCGACAAACTGTTAATTAATAATGAGAAAAAGTTTTTTATGTAAACATTATGAAAATCATTATTTTCTACTGAAGTTTGAAAAGCTTCAGAATCTTGGCTCTTAATTTGATTTTGTATTTTTATTTATTATTATTTTTTTTTATTGCTGAAGAATGTGAAATGACAAGGATGAGTAATGATAACCCGTTAAATTCTTAGCAGTAAATTATCCTTCTAAGCTTTAGACCTTATGTTAAAGGATATTCTTAATTCCACATTTTATCAATGTGTCATCTTCCAAAGGCATTCTGAAGGAGTTTAAAAATATCGCAAGCAGGAGCGTACGGATCATAAATTTTCCGTAAGTTCATAAAAAAAAACGAAACTTTGAAAGAGCGGCTTGTTTATAATAACATCGAACTAATTTTACTTCACTTAACAGACTACAGATGGCCAACTTTTTTTTTTTATCCCTTTTTGTATGAGCTTGTCAATTTAAAATTTTGCGCATGTCATCTTTCAGAATTTATCTTAAATATTATATCAAACAAAGTGAAAGTATGAATATTAAAAGGAATGTAAACTTAATCTGCAAGGAGGAAAATTGAGAGCAAAAAAACATAATCAGAATAAGACTATTATTAAAATAAGATTAAGTAATGAAAATAATATTATGCAGTGTTGTCTATTTTGGGAACGTTCTACATAGACACTCCTAACACTATTTATTGCATTGATCCATTAGTCTCTCTAACCTGCTTGTCGTGGTTAGTGAGATTCTTGAGTTAAAATCTCACTGCGGTATGAATGTTTGTAAATCTTTAGGCGGTAGATCGATTGCCAGCTATAGAATTTGTACAGTTCGGTTGAAAATCTTGAAATGTAATAAGCAGTTTTAAATCATTTTTATTGTTGTGATACAAGCTTTTGTGCATCTGCTGACCAAATCATGGGTAGAGTTTTCTCTCTCTCTCTCTCTCTCTCTCTCTCTCTCTCTCTCTCTCTCTGCATCTCTTTCCCGCTACATGCTCTTCTTGACATCGCTTTAGCAAATTTTAATGAGTAAGTGCATTTTCATATCGTCCAGGTGCTTTTACTGTATTTTTATTTTGTACTTTTTTTTTGTTACCATCCGTAATGATGGATGGTACTGCTGCACTTATGCAGTATTAGCTAGTGTTCTTCAATAAATAATGTAATAAGTGAATTGTTTTCCAGGATCTCCAAGTTGTACAAAAGGAAATCGAACATCTTTCTCTTTAGGATAGACGGATTTGTCGTCCGAACAAAATAATTTTACCGCTTCTTTTGGTTGGAACTTCATAAAATGTCTTTGGGACGCTTGACTGAAAGCCGATATCGATCAATACACATACATTTTTATGAAGTTTTATCTGATTTAAAGCTGTCACTTTGTATTACTTTTAATGTTTCTGTTGCATCTTCCAAATTCCGGCTTAGCGCCATATTTTATTTCTTTGTTGGGCGCGCGGTATTGTCGGGGATTCTACTCCACTTCCGAGTTCCATATGTTGGTGGCATAATCGTGTAGTGAGTTGCAATTTCCCGTTGTTTACCAAATGGAAAGACATCCTTATTCAGAATAGATATTTGTGATATGTGGACTTAAAATACTCATTATTGAGAAATTCTGACTTTGACTCATTCATTTACTCGTAATCATTTTTAAATAAAACGTTATTGTTATACTTTGCTTAAAAATAATTCTGAGAGTAGTAATGGCTGTTTTTTCCCGAAGGAAATATTAGCCATAACTAGTCTAGAATTAGTCAACTGGCTTTTCACAATACACGCACACGGAAATGCAGCAGTTATATCTTTAACATCATCATAATTGTGGTGGTTTCCGTTCACTGTACACTGTTACAGTTTATAAAATTTCTTTTTTATCATCATGCTTCCAGACGATTTAAGAGTGAAAATACGATTTCAGCCAAGTGCCAGAGACAGATGTGTATAATGTGCTGTGCGTAAATGCCCTGCGCGTGGCGTATGATCTTAATTTCGGTTAATGTTAGTTGTATTCGTATTAGTAATTTTCTGTCCCACTAAAATAAATCAATTTCTCGGAAGATATCTTTCAGACATGTGATTTCTTGGTTGAAAGCACCGACTGAGGATGAGTATTTGTAAGCGTTGATAAATTGTGTTAATATGATATGTTTTGATACAGTAAGGAGAAATGCAAGTAATTTCCAATATTAGATGTTTGTGGTATGGTTTAGTACTTATAAACATGACCTGATCTAATTAGAGTCAAATTTAAGAAGTTTATCAATTTATCTTATTTGTATTCGATATGGAATTGTACTCTGTGTTTAAAGATATTCAAAGAATAGTTTTTCTATGGTATTCTTATTACGTATACACAGGAGGACATCATTCCCATATCTTCTGCAGTAAGAGATACCCATCAAGAGTGGTTTGCGTGTGTGTTTGGGGGGGGGGGGGTGATAGGAATCTGTTTATCCGCTATTAGGGGCTCAATGAAGATGTCCGAAATTCCTAAATATTAAATTATAAATATTATAAAGTATTATTCAACGGGTAATTAAGTAGAAAGCAAACCAAAGGACAATTATATCCAAAGATGTTAGCACATTTATGTTTATGTACTGCCTCTTGCGACGGTGGCGCGCTGTCCTGGAGATTCACGTAACCTATAGCGTTTGTCATCCCGTAGTGGCATACGTTAATCGCCACAAACACACCCCGATACGCGTCTGGTATTACTTGCTTGATATTAATAGTGCGGTACGGTATATTACCTTAATATTAGGAGTGCACTGTGATAATATTTATCTTAAGTGCTTTCTATTTCTTTTTTTATTAACTTTTATTGAACCCAATTACAATTGATCACTCGCTAAAATCCTTGCCTGTCTGGTCAGAATCAGTTCTGTTCCTAAAATTAAATATTTTTTTTTGTATTCAAATTCATTTTTTCTTGAAAATGGTGCTTTTTTTAATAAACTATATTAGCCCCTTCCATTAACAGTTTTTCTGTAGCTTATTTTCCATATCATTTTCCCTTAGGACCGTGGTACAGCCGATGAGGTAGTGTCCAAAAAGTGAGACGTGACTATTACTTTGGGAAACACTGTTGAAAATGACAAATTTATAAAGATACTTCGAATAAAAAAAATCCGTAAATGACATGACTATCGATGTCGTTCGCAAATCAGTGGTCATCTTCTACAAATTTCAGATGAGATTCTAAGTGCTCATCTCAAAGAGAACAGTGTATATAAAATTGTATAAGCAGGATAAATCGCTGCGTGTTTTCTTGGAGATTCATTTCAGTTATCAAACCCTTCAAATTTTCGCTAGGACCAGAGTTGAGACAGGCACTCGAAAGATTGGGTCCAGCATGCAGTTCTGCTAATTCAAGCAAATAGTGAATGTCCACACTTTTCTACAGTGCGTTCACACTCTTAACTCAAATGCTGTATCGAAATTGTGGGATATTCGAATAAGATAGCTCGTGCAACTGCCTCAGTCTCCCACTTACACTCATGAAAGGTTAGCACTAAAATGTGTAAGAGCCATTCAAGTCAACCGGATAGCAGAGACGTCTATATTAAAATATTGAACAAAATTGAACGTCTATATTGAACAAAATAATTAGATAATATCTAATTATTTTGTTTATGCGCAAAACTTTGTGTATATCTCTTTTACCGATATCCGATTGCTGTCTGTCTGAAAATTTTGAAAACTTTGTGTGTATATATATATCTTTTACTGATATCCGATTGCTGTCTGTCTTAAAATTACAGACGTAAGTTTGTTGAAGTGCATTATAAATAGCGAACTAGGCTCTTCTGCA
Organism: Typopeltis vanoorti; assembly: GCF_054136105.1. Taxonomy (NCBI): domain Eukaryota; kingdom Metazoa; phylum Arthropoda; class Arachnida; order Uropygi; family Thelyphonidae; genus Typopeltis; species Typopeltis vanoorti. The sequence goes on from NC_143561.1 coordinate 77,264,398, forward strand.
TTAGGATGTCACTGAACAAAACAAATGGTTCACATATTTCTCTATTTAAATAAACTGTGTATATGGCTTGAATACATTGCACAGTCTGCTTTCTGTAAAACGTTCTTCAGAATATACTCGTGCATTATTTATTTGTTTCCATTGAATGAATGTTGTTTAAAGTACTGAGATATTTTAGGTTGACTTGATGATGGAGAGAGTGGTTTTTCGACACAAGGCTTGATTCAAAAAAGAAAAATTGCAGTTGTTTATCTTGTAGAAGTAGACCTTGACAAGAATAAAAGCCAGATTTCGTGATAAAAGAGATGTGGATGAATGCGTTCGCACGTTTCCTGTAAAACTGCACTGGCAGCATATTGGGAACAAAAAAAAAAAAAAAAAAAAAAAAAAAAAAAATTACAGACGTAAGTTTGACAAACTGCTGAGCAATGATGTTGATATAAAAGTATGTAACGGATGGATTTGAAAAGAGATCATATGCTGTGGGGAACAGCTTAAATTAGAATTTAATGCGCATTGCGTTATGATTGAAATAGCGAGTGAGGTATTTCTCAACTATAAAATCAACTACAGGAACTACAGTTCTTCAACGAGGATAAAAATATGATCCCTCGACTTCTTCAAAGCTATTCTGCAGTATCGGATCTGATTCGTTAGTGTTCTGATGGTTTTCGTTTGCATTCACGAGATTAGCACGAAAACGCCATGCTGCTTCCCTTAAATCATTGGGCGCATTCTACTTCTGATATCCTGACATTCAAAAATTGAAAATCTCCAATCAGCTTTCATATACTAATTAATACCACTGCAGTGGTTCAATTAGGTAATAAAAGACGTAACTTTTAATGCTTGATTTCGGCAGTAATTACTTAACAAAGTTCCTCACTCTACATGAGTGAGGATAAAAGTATATAGCGAGAGTGCAAAATCATGGAAGTGACGAGGATGTCCTCCATTTAAGATGTTTTAAAGATACTGAAATGAAAGTGATTACGATCACCTATTCTATTGAATCTAGCGAGCATTAGATTCTGTGTTCCATTTTTGAGGAGATAAACATTAAATATATGATTACTTCCATGTGCTTTGAGACTATGATTCATTAACGTAGCTCTTTATGTATTACCTCTATATGTAGAGATACACTTGAGACATTTTTAAGCTCAGCAACGCCTTAAATATTTTGTATTAATCCAGGGACTAGTTTGGTTGTTCATAAATAAACAGTGAGGTTGAAATCATCAATAACTCTTCTGTAATTTGCTTTTCTGTTGGGAATCCTGCTTTTAAAGAAGTTATATCGAATTTCGATTATCTCCTAGTTTAAATTATTATTCAACTATGTTAATAAGAACTGTAGAGCTGTTTAATTAAATGCGTGAATAAGCGAAGGAATGCGAAGTAATTATGGGAGAAAAACAAGTTCTGCATGCATACAAAAATAAAAATTTTCAATAACGCTGTGATATATCTATTTATTTTACTAAATTCGGAAAATCGATATAAGAATTATGATGCAAACCGGTTTAAAAAAAAAGAGAAAGTTTGCAAACAACGCCTTGCTAAAATTTCTCTGGGCATTGATTCTTCTATATTCATGACGAATGACATATGGAAATTTATCCGAGGATTACTAGCGGAATAGTTGCAAAATATTCACGCCATATTACTAGTCTAAAGAAAATATAAATTGCCAAATAATTTGATCAGAAATTAATGATACAGTAAGGTGATCGTAAGGTATTGTTATCAGTTATTTTCTCATCTTTTGAAAAATATGAGAAAGATATTTGAAGTGGCTATTAGTCGCTGAGTCTTTAAAGTCATCAATGAAAAAAAAATCAAGTTTCTCCCAGAAACTTGGGTTTTTCATCCCGCATACAGACAAATTGGCCTTGAGAACTCGCAATTTACAGACAAAAAATACTATTAGTGGTGGTGGTGGTGGGCAGTAGATGGCGTTTTGTGATGATGATGATGATGGTGGTGGTGGTGGTGGTAGCATTCTGGGTATTTGGTGGATTAAGTGGTGGAAACAGAAAGTCGTAGAGTGCCCTCCCTGGATGAGTCCTTGGACTCCTTGGAGGTGTCATCACGCAATAATAATAATAAAAGCAAAACACGATTGTCCACTGACTCTTTTATGTAGTGCAGTATAAGCAACTTGTGAAAATGTAGTGGTGGTGGTTTTTCCCTTTCAGTGGTTCCCGACCGTAGGTAGACTTTGTAGGCAATGGCCACAAGGTGTTCCTGGTGAAATATTTACAGGGTAGTTCACCATTGCTTTCCCCAACCCTGCAGTTTTATCCGGGCTCGGGACAGGCATATGGCTGGGACGTATTCATTACTGTAAACCATTTGTGTTCACGGGACCGGATTGCCTGTTCTGGGGGACGAGAAAAACTCGAGTTTCCGGGTGGAAAAAACCCATACCACCATATGAGACGGCTAACTCAACTTTCGAAAAACCTTTCTCGAAAAAGACCCGATAAAGGTTCCTCATTTCACTGACGGGAATCGAACCCACATCTTTCCAACCAAAATGCTTCATCTATACTGACTGAGCTACGGTGGCTGCAGTGAAAAGGTAGTCTGTTGTTATTGTCTAGGATTACGCCGAAACAGCTGAGGTTATGAGACAAATTATGTATGTCAATGCACGTGGTCTGTAAAAAACTCATCTGCAAGAAAAATCCTAGCAGCCCCGTTTTTTAGATTGGTAATCACCATATAATTATTTCTCGAGTCTTACACGGAATTCAAACTTTCCAAGATCATGAGTATACTAGAACTTTCCCTTGGTATATAACACTCCCAAATTCTTATGCCAATCCTAATTACGAAAGGTGGGAAACTTATAACATATTTTAGTATCGCAAATTGTGTAAGAACCCTACTCTCTTAGAAACCAAACATGGAACTTCTTAAAGTCGCTTCTAGTTTCCAGGAAACAATGTTGTGGTAGTCTCATACTGTAGAATGAAAATTTGTCAGCCGCTATTATTTCTTTTCTTCATGATCATGGTATGATTCGAAATCGAAGCCGGTTGGTTGCAGAGCGGAGACGCCATCCACTCTGCCAACCAAGCAAACTATACTTTTATGCCCACGTTATTAAATATTTTATCAGAAATCTTCAGAGCGGAGACTTGAATTTTCATTTGGTTTCGAAAGGCGAAATTCATCCTACCTTGCTCAAATGCTTATTTAATTACTATGATGAAGCCTGAAGAGGCTTCGTATTTCTTACGCAGATAATATTTATTATCTGCGTAAGAAATACTGTTAATATGTCTAAACTTAAGTTTCCCTTCAATATTTTCCTCTTCAATATTTCCCCTAGTTGATAAAAGAAATGAAATACAGTCGCCCTTTAGGATTTTGCGAAATAATAAAATGTAGGCGTTCCCCGGGTTACGGACGATCCGACTTACGGCGTTCCGCACTTACGAACGGGCTCCCAAGGCTCCATAAGGATAAATAATAATTGCATAATTAAATTAATAATTTGGGAACTACTTTCTTTTGCGCATGTAAACAAACTCGCAATTCGTCGCATTATTAAAGCAGCTCTTCCAGTTATTTGTAAGTTAAATTTAATGGCCTGGTGCCATGTTTGAAGATTGAATCTTCAACTGTTTTATTCCTGTTGTGGAAATTTTTGTTCGTAAAAGAAAATTCCTTTTAAAATTCTGCTTGTGCTGGACAATGCTCCTGGACATCCATCATCTTTAGATGACCTTCACCCTAATGTAAAGATCGTATTTTTACCACTCAACACTACATCATTACTACAGTCAATGAACCAGGGAGTCATTTCTGCATTTAAGGCTTATTACTTACAGCGTATATTCTCGCAAGCAGTCAGGGCTACGGAAGATAATGTGATGACCTTGAGAGAGTTCTGAAAGACTTATAACATCCACGATGCAATCAAAAACATTGCTGATTCTTAGGAGGAAGTGAAGCAGTCAACAACTAAAGGGTAGTGGAACAAACTGGGCCCTCAATTCTGTGATGATTTTCGTGGCTTCATCGCCGAAGCCAGAAAAGCTGTGGTGGATAGCGGCAATGCACTGCAATTGGACATCAATGAAAATGACGTCAATGACTTGCTAGAGTCCCATTTACAAGAATTAACCAATGAAGACCTTATGGAGATAGAAAAGCAGCTGATAGGAACACAAGAACACAAAGAATCAGAAGATCCAGAGCCAAAAAAGTTTACGACAAAAGAATTAGCTGAAGCCTTTGGTCTCATTGAAGTAGGATTTGCTAAGCATGAGAAGCAAGATCCTAACATTCAGCGATTAACAAAGGTTTATTATTATTGTTATTATTATTATTATTATTATTATTACTCCATATGCGCTGTTCATCAGGGATCCAAGTTACATACAAATCCGAACGAGAGACATTCTCAGGAACGTTTCTCGTTCGTAACCCGGGGACTGCCTGTACTCAACTAGTTCGTATCAAAGGTGGAAAAAACACGTCAACTATCGTATAGTTCGCCCACCGTTTGTAGGTCCCTGCTTCGCGTCTTTCCAAGAATAGTCGATTCATGCTGAAGGGGAGAAAGAAATGAAGGACATACGAATTGGTCGCCAACGCGCGAAATCACTTGCTTTATAGGTAAAATTTTCCAATTGTTATACAAGCAACATAATTAACTACAATAATCATAAAAGAGAAGTTAATTTTCCGACTGGTAATAATAAACAACTCATCCCACAATACGGACTCCTTACCCTATTATCGGAATGGATTCTCCTTTTTCTAAGATGCGCAGAAGTGTCGAAGGATCACTAATCGGTGGGCGAACTATAGTACATTATTTGGCATAAAGTAGTCATTCTTAAATAATGTAACACATTTTTCCGGAGACTTTTTCGTATTTCCCCCTTTCATCTGGTGTCCTTCAAGATCTCTATCCCTTTCCATGTTATGTCACAAATTAAAATGAAAAAATAAAATAAAATAAAATACCACTGAATTAGAATCCTTTATGCAGATATACGTAAACGTCACTTACGTAGCGTATATCACCACATGTTCCAGACAACTATTTAGGAATGTTACTGGTCATCGTTAATAGTGTTAATCACAATGGGGGGGTGGGGGGAGGATCGTTCGGAGTTCGATAAACGGCTTATTGTGGGAGTCCATCTGACTGGAGGCACGATTTTGAAAACAGCAGAGCTGACTGGTTTCTCAAAATGTGAAATATCCCAGGCGTTTAATAGCGGAAAAATAACCCGCATTGCTTGTCTAAGAAACGTAACTGTGATCCTAAGACAGTCTGTCAGGAACGAGATCGCTGTCGTCTGAGAAGGCTTGTACGGACAGCCAGAACTTTCTGTGTGCAGCAAATTGACCGAAGCATTTAATGAAGGCTTTTTCCGGCCCATATCTGACTGAACTATGCGCATGGAATTGAAGAGGATTCGTATTGACAGTTGCATGCCTATACGTAAAAGAAAAGTTTCTAATTCAGTGACCGGTATGTTTAAGTAAGTTGTATATGAAGCTTTGCGTTTAAACTTTTCAGAGAAAGTTTTTTTTTTTTGTTGTGATTATTAAATTAGCTGTAATTATGTATTTATTTAGTGGTGTTATTTTTTTTAAGATTTTTAATGATTTTTGCGATTTATTGTTCAAAAATCATTCAAGAATTGTTTTTAACCTTAACTCAAGAAATTCAAGATTTTCTAAGGAAAATACTTAATGCTTAGACATTACCGCTTTCCCCGCGATTTTTTTCTCTCTTTTTATTGAGTGTCACCGTTTCCCTCCTCAAGAGTGTGATATCATTTATTGATGGTCCCACAGGTAGTCCTTCAGTTAAAGCTGAAGCAGTGGCGAACACACAGCAAGCAGATGGATGGTCTTGTGAAAAGTTTGACACTGCAATGAGTTAGACGATATTGGGCCTTCTTAGAAATGACCCTTTGAGAATGCTAAAAGCAGTTTATAGTGCTTTGGAGTATTATTATTTTTGCTGAATGAATGCAAATTACAAAATGCACGAAATTCAGAAATAGAAATTCAGTTAGATATTAATTATTTTCAACAATGCAAAACATCTCTTTCGGAAAATCTCATTTTCAATTCTTGGACATAGGTTGGCCGCTTGTGTCAGACATAGCGTAAGAATCTGTCGTAATTCAGTGTACAAGTACCACTGAAATTTGTTGCATTATTCAGTTAGTAGAATAGGCGTCGAGGCTATAAAATACAAAGCGTTTCACTCTTCAAAAGAATTGACTCCTTTATTATAAAGCAAGCACTGAAGTCATACGACAGAATGATAAAAATATACAGTACATGACGTCATTCTTTCCCTCATCAATTGAACGTAAAGTCATTTAACTGTCGACAGTTTATTTCGAGTAATTTGTAACATGATTTTGCATCGTTCTGTGCAAGTTAGAAAAAATATATATATTCAAATTTTCTGAAAAATATCTTCGTAAAGAATGAATTTGTACGTGTATTGATAAAAAAAATATAATTAGTTCTAAATGCACCTAAAACTTAATTTTAATGAATAAATACTATATTTAAATTAAAAGAGGAAAAAATAACCATGATCCATTAATTATATAAAAAAATAAATAAATGAATACATAAATAAATAAAATTTTATTTGAAATGCAATTTGACTTTCAGCCAAATCGGCAAACAATGAATGAATGAATGTCATTGTTATAATCCCCCCCCACACACACACACCTCTTTGGTTTTAATGTCTTCCTCAAAATTTTATTGTTAGAAAGTTAATGGCGCTGTAAGTGTCATGCTTAACATTGGTTTTTATAAATACTTTAATTTTGAATCATAAATTACAAATATTCGATGAATATCCTTCGTCCTAATAAACAATTTTCTTGAGCATCATTTTTTTCTATTGGTCACCACATTTTTATCTCTCTACCTTATAATGACAGTGCTGTCACCCTGGGTGCTCCGCAGATGAATTCACTGTCCATTACACCTTTGTTATCATCACCGGAGAAAACGCCCGTAGCTATTTACGATCGATTGAAAGGGCATCGTGTATAATAACGCGCGAATCTTCGACGAAAGTCTAACTTCTTCGTTATTGACCAAGAAAGATGTTGAAAAAGAATTGACATTTTGTTTTAATAGAGTGAATATCTTCTTCTTCTTCTCTCTCTCTCTCTCTCTCTCTCTCTCTCCTTTTATTTTTGTTTATCGTTAGTAGCACATATTGATTAATTGTCCTTCACGAAGGCATAAAAAATGCCAGGATGAAGTAGGGAAAAAAGTTTCTTCTTTAGTGTTGAAATATTTTTTGTGGGATAATGAAGTTTCCTCTTTCTCCTCCGTGAAGTTTGTAAAATAATTCTTCTTTAAGGAAATATAATTTTGATCTTGACAGCCCTGTGAACATTTCTTTCTAGTATCTAAATCCGATACGATATCATTTTGTTCTGTTAAGAAAATTCTTAATATTTTGCGCTTTCTGTAACGACACCAGTTGGTAACTACGATGCCTTTTAGTTGAGAAAAACCTGGGTTCGGACTCTCTAAGAAGAATTTAGGGACTTTTCAACTGAAGGTGAATTACCCGGTATCACGCGACGGGGAAGATGGGCTTTTCTGTCTCACATGGTAGCCAAACTGACTAAAGAGTAGACGCACGTGAAATATATACATATCAAGTAATGCTATATATTTATATATATTTATCATCATGCTTATCAAGGATTTAGGCCTAAAGTAGCTTGTTCCAGCCTCAGAAGTCATCGTTGAATCTCTTTAGAGGACGTCCTGGTGTTCTTTTTCCTAGTGGTTTGTAATTTAAGGCTTGTTTTGGTGACATTTTGAACTTCGTAGCTACAATTTGAGGATGGGGTAGTTAGTCCTATGCCTATTAGTATTCTTTTTTGTGAAAATTGAGTGTTTTACTGTCTGACAGGCAAAACCCGAGTTTCCGGGAGCAAAATCCCAACCATTGGCTATCTCGCCTACCCTTGAAAGGGTCTGATAAAAGTTCTTCGCATCCTCGACGAGATTCAAACCAAAGTCTCTCCAGTCGAAGGGCATCATCTATACTGACTGAGCTACGGAGGCTCTACAGCTTAGTTTTACTAGAATAAAATATATGCTAAGAAAACTATAGGTTAACATACTTTATGAAAAGTGTGGTAGGGCACAAGAATTTTTTTTACATAAAAGAGGGCGGTCAATAAAAAGTTTCAAAATTGCTGTGTTGAGGAATGTTTGGGGGGGGGGGAGTAAACCAGATTAAAAAGCAGAAGTTGGCTGAAATTAGAATTATTTGTTTGACTCGCATTATTTTTATTGGTATTCTGTTGTAGACAACCCCCTGATTTCTCAGTACTTAGATCACTTTTATATGGCTAGAAAGAAAAATGAAGAAACCTGTGGATATGTTTTTTAAAACAACTGAATGTTGTGGTCTGCAGTGAAAACCGTATAGGAAGGACCGTTCATACGAGAATTGGTTCGGTACTTTTGAAGTTGGACAGTGAATTGATGATACCAGCAGTTATTTCTGTTTAAGGCAGAAACAGAACATCAGTGAGAGTTGAGGGAGTCTGTGGGAGAGAAATCGTCAGTTAAGTGGATAGAGTATCAGGGATTTTATGTTTGCGAGCGCATTCTAAATTTAGTTGTAAGCAGTTGAAAACGATACAATCTACGGAGGTGTGCGTGTGTGTGCTTTTTTCCTTTATTTTCAAAGTTGCTTTACTGATATTATTAGTTACATTTAACGCTTCATATTTCATTTAACTTGTTTTAAAAGACGCTTCCATTCCTTATTTTTCTACCATCTAATATGCCCACCACGTAAACTCATACTTTCACTCTTTGTAATATGTTAAGGCATTCATTTTAGCTGATACGTGGTGTAAATACATGAATCTCCCTCGTTATATACTTGTGGTGGATATCTACAGTGATACTCTACGTCCTCTTTGTTTCTATAGAAAACACAGATAATGGTTGCTCCAGGTTCACAACAAGAAATATAAATTACAATTAAAAAAGTGAGAAAATTAAAAAAGGATGCCGTGAACTGGATGTCAGTGATTTACTTGTACATCGCTGAGCACAAATGACATTCATCTTCTTTGGCGTTGATATTAAAACCTATTCATTCAACGGATAATGCAAACAGAAACTTTCGGAACTCATCTTCAGAAGGTACAAAAACTTTCTTCCATGTATCTTTCATAGAGTCAACAACAAAGAATGCTCTCTGATACGTTAAATGCAATAATACTGTTTCTTTTACGCTCAGGCTTGAGAGAATCAACTTTTTCAATAATTTCAGCTGCTGAGTTGTTGAATGACTTTCACTGTGTATATGCACTCTAAAACTTTGAACTTCATTAATATTAATTTTTTAGGCAAGTCTTATAAACTCATGGAGCTACATAAGCTTGTAGCTCCATGTGCTCCGATAGGAGAGAGGCATATTATCCACTCAGCCAACAGGCTGGCATTTTTACAACGATAACTAATGGAACAAAACAGCATTAGATCAATACCGAATGATTTCTGAGCCACAAAGACTGGAATTATTCCTTTTGCACATGCTATTGTTTATTATAAAAATAAATACCTCCTTGTATTCAAAGGTTCATCTTTCGAAACATTATGCTAATATGTATATATAATTAAGGATAAATGAAACAATCAACATATTTTATGCTCTTGAAAATCGATATATGTGTTGTTTACATACATAGACGTACCCCATGGAGTCCGTGACTCATCGCGGGAAGTCCATTACATCTATTTTGCTTTGAACTCATTTACCGACAAAGCACTCATAACTGAAATATCTCCGCCTGGATGACACGTCCTTGCAAAGTGATCACTCAATAATTCAACTATTTCGTCGCTTATCCTTGACTCGCTTAACTTATCTCCTCTCATACTCCGATTTTGCATTCCTTACCATACCAGTCACCCTTCTAGTCTATGCTTTATATTGCTCGTGTGTTTGCTGATCACCTTTCTCATTGAATCTCCTCCTCATGCGTTTCTCTTGTTTTAACTATTCTTAAATGCTGCAACTCATCCATTTAATCTCAGTTCATTAATTCTCTTAACTCTAGGTATGCAATCAGCCACTCGTTCCTTCAAACATCCTTTTACCATTTCTTATGTACTATTAATTAATCATTTCCGTGGAGCATCTCCTCCCATGATGCCACTCTTAAGTTCTTCCCGTAAGTAAGGTTTCCCAACTCTTCACCAATCAGAATTAAATACCTATTTAAATTTGTCGCACAAATAAACGAGACAACTACAAAGAAATTAAATGCTAAAATATAGATTTTTTTTAATCTCAGAATTCTTAATTGTGTGTGTGTGGGGGGGGGCAGATTGTGATGACATTTATTCTCGGGAATGCTATTGATATTACTCATTCTGATCAATTGAAATCTATACACTTGCGAACTCAAGTGCTGAATTCAAATCTGCATTCCAAAAAAATATAAAAAAATTTAAATTAAAAAAAAAGCAAAGATTTTTATTGATATGTACACTTTTCATAAGGTTTAGGAATAATTAATCTAATTTTACTCAATAATAATATTAAAATTTAAAATTATTGTTACTTAAATGCCTTTTTTTCCCTTTTGGAAGTCTCAAGTACCAGCTTGAAAATGGAGGTCTGATGTTTGAACATGTGGGAAACATTTTTGCACCTGCCTTTCATCTAGTGACACCGGAATATAAACTTAGTCTGTCATAGCTTTCATTTACATTTAGACTTCTTTGAATCTCTCTCTTGTTTCCTTAATTTGTTATGTCCATGTTGATGTGCGTGTGTATGTGTGTGGTTCCTTTAAAAGTTTTAAGCAGCGAGACAATCACTTGCGGCTGCATAAATTAATTAGTGTGAGTATGAAATAAGAATACAAGATAAAGAGGAAGTACCTCATTATTTCTGCTCATTTTGTAAAACTAATTTGACTCACTGTATTGAAGGAAAAGGCCAGTCTATAGCTTTTAAGTTGTGTAACAAATTGTTAATTGTGTCTAACTAATATATCTGGATTTACACGAAAAACAAACACTTCATATCGTACCCAAAGTTGGAACCCGCCATAAAATCTTAGTTACAAAATTCTTATTTACAAGTATAATAAAGACGTTCCCTTTTGGATCGCAAATTTGGAAGAACGACAAGTGCCCTCGTTTTAAAAGACCAGGATTCAAATCCCCGTTAGACCAGGAGAAATCTTTTTAGTCTTTTACTTCGTCTGATACAGATATGGATGGATTTCTCCTCCTCTTGTCTCAAATAATGCTATTTCGTCTCCTTGAACCTTCATATAGATTCTCCTTAGCTAAAGGTTTGCTAACAACTGTTTATTAAATTACTTTGTTTGCTTTTCTCCCTTCCCTTCCCTCTTGAAGTATCTCATGAAAATCCCAACTCATGCTTATACTATTAATTTTTAGCATTTTTACCATTACTGTTAAACTAACTCGAATATCATCCCATACATTATTGGATAATCTATCATCTACGTTAAAAATTTTCGCTTATATCACAATGATAAATCCGAAATTAATTAATTACGATTAACATGCAGAAGAAAAATTTTATTAACTACTTACTCTTTTATCCTGATGAATTGCTACCTGTCATAAAGATAAGCATTTGTTTTGCTTTAAAATTTAAAAACTGAGAGCTTGATCATTGAATATTTTCAGAGTAATATTCACAAAAGATAAATGCATGCGTGGTTTGTTTGTGCCGTTCTTAATTTTAATTAAGAAATTTAAAGAACTTAAGACGGTCTTTTTTTTTATTTCTGCAAAATTAATTCAATAGAAAATTTTCTTAAGTTGATAAAGGAAAATTTAAATACTTTCAAAACTATATTTGATCACCTAAACCATAGTTTCAACTAGGAATACTGACGCCTCTAATACTTCGTTGGCGTGCTTGAAATCTGTTTGATCTTAGTGGTACACTGGATTTCTCTTTGTGCAGATTATTAAAGATTTTTTTTTTTTGCATTAAACTCATCCTCATATTTCAAACTCAGCTTGTGCAGTGCAAACCCTACTGTGAAACAAATTTCAAGTATTAAGAACACGATGAAATCAGGGTGTTCATATTCTTGTACGTTTATGTAAAGGTCATAATGGATGCCATTTTCAACTACGGCTGTTCGTTTTTGAAGTCAGTAATCTTCTTTTTTAGAAGAACTATTGAAGATTCGGCTAAAACGAATATTGAAGAGTTGGTGTCTTCATTTCTCTGTAATGTCTGCAGGGAAATATAGGAAGAAAGAATATATGACATGATTTGATTCCTGATAGAAGGTACTCGGAAATTGACTTTATCGACACTCTTTAATAAGAAGTGGAAAAGTCATTTTCTGAGTACCCTTCCACCAGAAACAAAATCATGTCATACAAAGAAAAATCCTCTTACCGAGAGGCAGAATGAAATTTCGAAAAGCCATTAAACCAGCCCAAGAATATACTTTATTAACAAGGATCATACTTATCTCATAGGCTTAGTTGCCTATTTCGTAATTCTAACCAGTTGAGCTGTTTCTCTTTCTCTCTCTCTCTCGGCTGCATTTCGAGATACCTGTTCAACTTTCGAAAGCAACTGCAAAAAAGAGATTTGTTAACTTTAGCTTTATCGCAATTAAAATATGGAACATTAACATTTACACTACTATATACAGTATGACTCTGTTATTTTAATAATTTACTTTAATGAAGCTAGCAAAACACTTAAAAAATAAATTTTTCTGTACTGAAATTCCAGAAGACATAAGCTCGCTTTTGAACAATTCCTTTTACGGAGCATACATCGATCGATCTGTTCTCATTATTGATGTCTATTGATGAAGGCAGTTTTATCTCTGGTGAAGTAGCCGACTGCCTGTGAACTTGTTGTCAGAAGGCTGCGAAACCTCAGAATCAAAAATGATGTAGCCTGCGGCATCGTAAAAGCTAAAATCCAACTAAAAGCTAAAACCTTGGATAAAATTTCCATTCAGTTGCAATCTCTCTCTGAGTGCTGATTTCCCCCCAAAGCTATTGTTAAATACAAAGCAGCGATGTTACACTTGACCAAGGAAATCCGATGCACTGAAGTCACTATTTAGCGTAATTTTTATTTAAACATTTAGTGTTAAAATAACAAACTAAAGTACGATCATAATGATATAGAGAGACCATTCGATGCAGTGAGGGTTTTAAAAATCTTTATATATGTCAATATAAGCTGTATACCAAAGTGAATCTTATGATAATCTCAAATGAGTTTGCAGGAGATTTTAGCTTCATACGAAAGATTTTTTTCGTTCATCGATGCGCGTATTTTTGCAGGGATGAATACAGAATGGAATTTGAATAAAAGCGTGATGTTTTGAAGCATGAAAAACCCGATTACCGGAAGGAAAAACCTCTACCTCCGTACGAGACTGGTTAACTCATCTTTAGTCGAAAGAAACCAGATAAAACTTCCTCACGTCATGGACGGGAATCGAACCCAAGTCTTTCTCACTTAAGGACTTCGTGTATACCGACTGAGCTACAGAGAAGTACAAAAAGCCTACTAAGATGATAATCAGTAATTTTCATGGGCCCTGAAAAATTCATTTGAAAAATGAAACTGCGTTACTGGTATATTGCACACATATAGATATCCGGTCCACACTTTTGGCTTAGAAACTCCATTTTATAAGAAAGATTGGTTATACTAAAACGTGTATGGTTTATTAAATATAGGATGTCGCTGCAGGTCGGCTTCGATCGTTTTGGTCATCGATTCTAAAATAAGAACGAAAAACTTGAGTTTCCTCTTACATTCGATACCACTTAAAATAATTGTCCGGTATAAAATTTAAATACCCAATGAATTAGGAGGCTCGGCATCTTCTAATAGAATATGCGTTATAATTCCTTTAAAATGCTATTTAAAATATTTCAATTGCAGGGTCTTCGTTTATAGTCAATGCCGTAGCCAATACCAGATATAACACTCAACCGACGTTTTCCAAGTTCAAACGATCTCCCTTAAAACTTTAGTTTATTAACTAAAGTTTAAACTAAAATCAACTTTAGTTAATAACTTTTTATCGATACGAACTAAGATTTGTTGATTAATTTTCATCTGGAACGCAGTTTAAGCATTCTTTATTAGTGAATCTAATAATGATAGAAACAGATTATAGCTGCATCGTGCGCGCGCGCGTGTGTTTTATTGTTTTGACTCGATTGTTTAATTTGGGGTGCGAATGCGCGCATTTATTGAAAAAATGAGAAAACTGAAATATTTGAATGCATAAGAAAGATGGAAACTGTCGAAATTTTCAGATTTAGAGTCACATAATTTAAATAAAAGCAATTATGAAATAAATGGACGAGAAATAAAACTTTCCAAATTAAAATCCTATGGGACCACAAAGTGCACAGAAGTTGCGTATGACGTAAATTTAGTCGTTGTTATGAGCCTAAACTTAAATAAATAGTTCAAAATTATAACTATAACCATTATTTTTAGAAAATTGGACAAAAAGGTTGACTCTATAGCCATCTGCTCTTGCTTTTAGCAGAAATGTGTGGTGTGATGTAAATATTTGGGAAATAATCAGATTATGTTCACTTTGATGCCTAGACAAAGTCTGAGTCAGGGATCTAGTGCATTTTGAAAAGAAAAATACCGAAAATATACATTATATGATAAATATACTTGATTCAAAAATATTTGTTCGCATTATCAAAAATATTTGATTCTTCTACAGAATATTTTGCATTCTAAACTTGATGCATTAATACTATATTGAATCAAAGGAAATATAAATCATTTTCATTTATATAAACTTTTTAATATAGATATAAATCTTTTTTATTTAAAAATCACAAATGCATTCTTTTCTTTTTGTAATAGCGTACTGTGGACTGCAGACCGAAACCTGAAAATCTTAGACAGACTTTTGAGAAACTATGACAGAAGAGTTAACCCTACATTTCTTAAAAGTAAGTTTAATACTCTCTCTCTCTCTCTCTCTCTCTCTTTGAAAAAAAAAAAAAAAAAAAGATGAAAGCAAATATGAAGCGAATAAAGTACAACAGCTAAAGGGGGAAAGAAGGAAAAAGATTATCTGTGATTTGTTTTTTTTGTGTTTTTTTTTCTTGTCTGTTTTTGCGTGTGTAGTTCTAGAAAGCCAATGGTTTCCGCACTGTGTTCTTTTTCTACAACCAGAGAAATGCAAGAAATATTATGGGCCTCTCGCTAGCTTCTGTATGCCGTACACAGTCTGTTACTATAGAAATCGTGCTCAACTCAAAGTAAAAAAAGCAAATGGGAATGTGCAGGTTGCGTGACGAAAACGCAAAACTCTACGTAGAGCAAATGTCATCTTTGAGTGAACTCAAAATTCAACGCATATATACCAATAATATGCATCTGTTATTCATAGAGGCAGTCGTAGTTTTTGGGTTGCCAACCCCCGCCCCACAAAAAAACTATTTAATAGGAACTAAAAAACACATAATTTCAGTATTTATTTATTTATTGAGTTTGATATAATGGCTGTATGTCGCACTCATGTGCATAGTTTTTCGAAGCAATTTTGACTTGCTAGCGCTTTCGTATAAAGAGTGACTTAAAACATTTTATGGCAACCTCAGTTCATATCTATAAAATGAACTCAAAATTCAACGCATATTCACAAATAATAAGCAGCTATTCTAAGTAAGGACTTATGCAACTGAGCTCACTTATACTTTTCCAAGGAATTATTGGAATGTTTCATTTAATTTCATGTATTATCTCATTTAGTTTATTCACGAATAAGGCTATTTAGCCTGTTATATTTACATCGACATTTTTCACTATGTACCTAGAAAAATTTGCAAGCGTGACCATTGATTCCCACTGTTATATCTAATTATATATATGAAGGTGAGTTAGCCAATCTCATTCAGAGGTACTGTTCGATAGATGCGAGACCCTTCGACATTTCTGCGCATGTCAAAAGAAGGAGAATCTTCCAATATTAGGGTAATCAATCCATATTGTGGGATGAGTTGTTTATTATTACGCGTCGGAAAATTAACTTGTCTTTTATGATCATTGTAGTTTTTAAAGTGGTAACTATTTTGCTTGTACAACAGTTGAAAAGTTTATGTATACATAACGTGATTTCGCTGGTTGGTGACGAATTCGTACAGCCGTTATTCTTCTCTCCCCTTCAACATGAATTGACTCTTCTTGGCATTTTGCCAGCCGAGATGCTCGCATCTGCGGTCGGACACTAGTAGGTTTTTTTTCTCTCTCGGAAACTCCGGTTTTTAATCCTGCGTATAGCCACCCTTGAGGACACATAATTTACAGACAAAAAATATTGGTAATAGTGGGCTGTATACGATGATGGTAGTAGCGGTTCTGTGTAGTTCGTGGATTAAATGGTGGAGACATAGAGTTGTAAAGTGTCTTCTCTCGATGAGTCCTTGGACTCCTTAAAGGTGTCACGTAATAATAATAATAATTTTTTTTTTTAGTTTTTTTTTTTTTTTTTTTTTTTACATTTTATTATGTCTCAGTATAAGTTACATAACAATAATAATATTTACAGTATTTATAATAAGGATTATACAGAATTTTTTTTTTTGTCTCAGATGAATTGCATACATAGTTGCTGTAGTAATTATATGTATATAATATTTATGACGCATTACAAGTGTGTATAACAGATACTTGCAAGTTAGTAATTTTCTTCCTCGAAGCTTAGCAGAGCTTATCTGAGGAAGATAATAGATGACAGAGGGTGGTGGTTTCATGGTTGTGTTCCTATAGTGGTCACAAGCCAGGTGTTGATTTTACTGTTTGTTGGTACGTGCTTGAAGGACTTCAACTGCTATTACAGTTTAACTTTTTTTTTTTTTGGTGGGGGAGAGAGAAACATGAATTGCTCTAATTTTCATTCTCGCTATAATATTTATATAGTGCCTGTTTCAGCTCTCTGTATGTTCCTAGGTTTCTGTTGTCGAACGGCAGTTTGTTTATCATGTCAGGTACGTAGAAGTTTCGGGTGGCTTTGCCGTGTTAATTGTTGTACTTATATGTTATGTAGTTTGTTGACTGTGGTCTTGTTATTTGATATGTTGTTCTGGTTACTCTATATGTTGGGCTGTAGTAGTGTTTTAACATGACTGTAGTGGCGTAATTGTTTCACCTTAAATATTTTGTGTTTTGTCCATGCTTCCTGCATAAGAGTGGGTTGTTCCCAGAATATCAGTTTTATCATTTTATCTTGCAACCATTGTAGCCTATTAAGTCTGTAGTCTGCACAGAATGCGTATGATGTGATTGCATATCTTAAAATGTTTTCACATAATGCTTTATAGATTAGTATTTTTATGTGGGTTGGGGCAATGTCTTTTATTCTGTATAGTTTGCTTGCTATTATCCTAAGCTTGGTATGTAGGTAGTTTGTATGGCTATTCCAACTTTGATCAGCATCGAAGTGAAGTCCAAGATAGCGTGTTGTTTTCACCTGTGTGATGGTTGTGATTTTAGGTTCTGCACTTTGTGTATAGGAGGATGAATGTTTGATAGTGAGATATTTAGTTTCTATGGGCAGGGTTTGGGGTTTTTTGAATATCATTAGCTTTGTTTTTCCAGGGTTTATATATATGCCGTTTTCAGTTAACCATTAGTGATTTGATTGATGTCGTGTTGCATATTTTTGTAAGCGATTTTTGCAGTGTTGTGAATGGATACTATGGCAGTGTCGTCTGCATACTGGAAGATTTTACTTTTTAGGGGGAGTTGGCTTATGTCGTGTGTGTATATGTTAAATAGAATGGGAGATAGGACAGCTCCTTGCGGTACTCCACAGGTTACATGTACCTCTTTGCTGTGTGCTGATCCTATACGTGTGATGTGCTTTCTGTTTTTCGTGTATGCTTTAAACCACTGGAGTAGACGACCTCCAATTCCGATATGGATAAGTTTCGTTAACAAGGTTTTATGTGTTAGTGTGTCAAATGCTTTTGTTAGGTCAATGAATACCACTAATGTTATTCTGTTTTTATCCAATGCAGCGTTTATTAGATCTGTGAAATCTTCCAGGAGTGTTGCTGTTCCTTTATATTTTTGAAAGCCATATTGTGTTTTGGGTATGATTTGAAATTTTTCAACGTATGTGGAGAGTTTCTGATGTACAATGCGCTCCATGATTTGGTTGATTACAGGCAGCGTGGCAATAGGTCTGTAATTACTTATTATGTTTCTTTTTCCCTGTTTGTGTATGGGTGTGATTAATGCAGTCTTCAGTGTTTCAGGTATGTGTCCCGTTTCGAAGATTTTATTTAACAGTTTTTGTATAACTGGAAGTAGGTCGGTTGAGTGTTTCTTGATGTCTTTTGGTCTGATTCCGTCTATCTCCGGTCCTTTGTTAGGATTAATTTGTTGAATTGCCAGTGATAGTTCTTCTTTTGTTACTGTGGGGAACCACATCGACTGGGTTGCTCGTGGACCTAGTGGAGAATGTTCGTATGTGTGAGGAAAGATTGTTTCTTGTAGCTTTTGGACAGAGTTCACGAAGTGCTGATTAAAGTTGTTTGCCAACTGTTTGAGGGATTTGGGGTCGCAGGCAAAGCTGTGTTTTATTGTTTCTGTGGCAGTGGTTCTGTGTATATTGTCCAGCATTTCATTAATCAGGTGCCAGGTTTCCTTTATGTCGTTCTGTGCTGTTGTTAATTTGTTGCTGTAATAGTTTCTTTTTGCCGTTCGAATCTGGGTTGTTAGGAGATTCCGTTTTCTTTTGTATTCAGCTTTTAAAGAGATATTGTTCGGTGACTTCTTAAGTTGTTTCCATAGGGCATCTTTTCTTTGTATGTCTGTTAGTATGTTGTCTGTTATCCATGGATTTTGTTTCGTTTGGGGGCATATTTTTATTTTTGTTAATGCTTTGTTGTATATTTTGTTAAATGCAAGTTTAAGATTATTATATACAGCTTCAGCAGAGTCTAAAGATGCTATCTGCATCCAGTCTGTTTTTCTGATTTCATCGTTCACTATTGCTTCGTTTACAATGCTATGATACTGTTTTGTAGTCTCAGTGATTTTTATGGGTTCTGGTTCAGTGTGTAACTGCAATGCAGTGAAATAATGGTCTGCTAGTTTGCATGTTATGACGGCTGCTGTGTGGCTCTTTGGAGGGGCCCTTATATTTATATGATCAGTGCAGGTTGAGGTTGTTGTGTTTCCGACTATCTCTTCTCGTGTATACGACTGTATGGATGGGGTTATGTTATATGCCGATAATAGGTCTAGGTATTATTCTGTGTTGTTATTTATGTTCCTAATGTTTATATTAATGTCTCCTATTATTATCAAGTATTTTGAGGTGCCTACTTTCGTGGCTGAAAGCCATCTGTTTAGTTCTTCTAGGAATTTTGTGGTGCTTAAGTTGGGTGGTCTGTATATTGCGTTTAATATCAGGGAGTTTTCTTGTGTGATGTTTTTAATTTCGATGCATATGTTTTCTGCGTATTCTAATTTATAGTTTATTTCTGTTACTTCTAGGTTATGTTTGGTAAATATTATTATACCACCGCCTCGTTTTGTTTGTCTGCAGTGTTTGTGTTGTTGGAAGTGTGGCATTTGGTAGGAGGATGCCTCTTCGTTTGTCGTAGATACTTCAGTCAGTATTAAAATGTCTATTTCGTCTATATCTTCCTTCAGATAAGCTTGCAGGGTCAGCCAGTATTTTTGAATGCTTCTGATGTTGATGTGGAGAATAGATAGTCCTTTTTTGGGGATTGTCAGTTGTTTCCATTCTGATATTGATTTCAGAATATGGCAATTATCATGTTCCGGGGTGATTACGTCTGCTTGATGGTGTGCATTCATGTTGGTTGGGGTGCTGGTCCTTCTTTACGAGTTGTCAATATTCCTTTCAATGTGACAGCCTGTTGAGGTCATCTACGGATTTTATTTCGATTGGTTTTGAGTCTTGTGTCTTTCTAAGGAATATTTTGCTGTCTCTTATCCATATAAACTGGTAATTGTTTTCTGTTTTTACTTTCCTTGCTTGGTAGAATATTTTCTGATAGTGTGGAGTAAGGTATTCAGACAAGTATATTGGAGTGTTGTCGTGGTCTCCTTTCAGATCCTTTACTACTGGATTTTTAATCTTGCTAGCTTTTATAAGTGTAGTTTTTGTTAGGCTGTTGGTGAGTCGCACTACGACGGGAGAAGGACGGGTATTATTTTCTCTTTTCCTTTTTTGTGGTAACCGATGCACTGACTGGATGTCTCTTGGTTCAATGGGGGAGCCGATTTTTTGGCTTAGTTGTATTAGTGTCTCTTAGAGGTTCCGTAGCTATTTCTGGGAGACCATTTATGAGGAGGTCATTTTTGTGCTGCTGTTGGTTTGAGATCTCGTACTGTTGCTTTAGAGAGTTTAGTTCTTTCCGTAGGTCCGTTGTCTCTTTAATTAAATTATGCTGTCTTTCAGTTAGCTCTTTGATGCAGTTTTTAATTTCTCTAACGGTCTGTAACATATCTTCTATCGAGTTATTATTAAATTTAATAAATGCCTCGTATTGGTTAAATTTTTCTGTAATTTGTGCGGTATGTTTTTTAAATAGTTCTCCAACAAAATCGATTAAACAGTCTTTTAGGTTTTGTAATCTATTTTCAAGTAATGCATTTAAAGATGGCTCACCTGGGTTTCCGTTGTTGTTTTCTTTGTTTTTAATTCCCTCTGTTGTTGATAGCTGTTTACTGCCTGCGGTTGTTTTCTGCGTTAGCTGTTTTCCGCCTGCGGTCGAAGGCGACGTTCCTTTGTTATCTCTGCAATGGGGACACTTCCACTCGTCGCGATTCTTGTTTGATTTTCGCTGCCAGGTAGTCTCGGACAATCCTGAACATAAAAAATGCATGTTTCTTTGGCAGTTCCTACATGTTACGTGGTTTACTTCGCCCGTTAGGTCTTCTTGGCATTTATAGCACTTCATACTTCTTGTTTGACGATCTTGCTGTGTTTTCTAATATGGCGTCCTCCTTTGTTCTCTTCTCGCGTAGTTGACCAACGTATACTTCGAACTTTGAATACTTATATTTTACTTATTACTTAACAGATACAGTTTTTACATCTATATGTTCGTCTTGAAGAACGGAGTTCACTGATGTACTTTGAATTTTAATTCACAAGAAAAGATCTACTTTGCAACTTAAAATATGGGAGCATCGAAATAGCGTGCTTGCGACTGCTTGCTGCTGAGGCGCCCTCTTTTATATTATAAATAATAATAATAATAATAATAATAATAATAATAATAATAATAATAATAATAATAATAATCGAATAATTCAGTATTATACTAATTATATGTGCGTGTACTTGGCTAGCATGAAACAATTAAAATCTGAGTTACAGTGCATCAATCAAGAAGGTGTATTACTTTATTGAAAACAATAAAATTGTATTAATACATTGTATCATCGAGAAGGGCCAGTGCAATCAGTTATTTCCTGTATTTATTGATTACGTAATTTATTATATATTTTTAACTATGCTTTAAAAGAACATCAAGTATTGATTTGTTTAATTACATAATTCTCGTAATATTGTTTATTTTGAAAGTAAATAAATAATTACATATGAAGTGCTAGCAAAGTAAGCTTGTTTTGCTTTTGTTTATTTCTAGCAAGTCCTGCTTTGAGATTGCAAAAAAAAGTTTCATTGAAAATATTTTGCATTAATTATGTACACAAAAAAAAGTTAAAAAGAAAAGTTAATGATCACTAGAATAGGAAAGTTTTAATTAGTTTCTTAGGTATAATTGTTTGACTGTTTTTCAATATTAATGTGAAGCATTTGAAGAAATAATTATATTTGGATTATGCAGAAATTAGTTAATTTCACCTTTTGAAAAACCCATGAGGTTATCAATCGTTTAAACTTCGTATGATTATGCACGTTTCGCTAATTAATCAAAGGTGGACACAGTCTCCTTAAATCGATGCTGAAACCAAAAGGAAGATTGTACGGTCATTTGAGTAACTAATTTCTGGAAGTGATCATCACTAGCATGATTATCTCAAGTTCGAACCTTGTACACTTCCATATGCACTTTAAAAAAAAAAAAAAAAAAGATAAAAGCCTGACTTGGACACTTTGGTCAATTTTTCTCTACAACAACTACAAATTAAGACTGTTTTACTTCTTTATGCTTATTCGATAAATTAGTTTATTGATTTTTGTATTTATGTTCATTTTTCTAATGTCTTCTTTACTGATGTGATGTTTCAGATTTCACTTAAAAGGAATTAGTTGCTTTTGTCTACTTTTTTTTACAGAATGATCAATAATAGGTTAGGCCAAAAGTATTTTCGATAAAAACATAAACTTATTGGATATTATGATGTCACATTCTACTTATTCTTCGCAAAATCCGAAGACAATTAATTCCTCAGATCAGACACATCGCAAAGTAACATATTTTATGTCTTAAAATATATTTTAATAAATGCTGAATGCATATGATTTCATAATAATATATTACAATCAGTAATTTACGATTAAAGTTAAAAAAACAGAAATCAGTTTATTTGGAAATTTTTAAAGGCAACATTAGCATCAGAAAGACTGTATAAAGCAGTGGTGTACGCTAACATACGTTAATATTTCTTATATCCTTTAGCCTTCTGATAAGCTCTCCCAATTTCTTTGACACGAAACAATAATGCAATTTCAAATGTTCAAAGATGCAAGTAAATATTTTGGTATTGATTTAGATATGTATATTTCAGCAATTATATTATTTAAAATGCAAATTTTCAAAGTCTGATCACATCGTTCTTTTACTTTCTTCCAAAACTGTAAGAACACCAGCAGCTGCTAGTCAGGAGCATTCATATACATTTCAGCTTCAAACTTACCTAAATCAAATTCCCATGTTCTTTTTTTTTTCATTTCATCTACTTCTGTTGTTTGAAATATCTGTCTATTTATATGCACTAAATGCTTATTTGAATTCAGTCATTACTTTTAACTTCACTGTGTATATTAAATAGCAAACATAAAAATAGTTCTCAATATCTAACTTTCAGCATTAACAAGTATGACAATGATCGGAGATAATCGTAAAAAAGCAACCTTTCGTAATAGTATTACTCTTTATTAGCATCATTTGGTATCATATCAGGCGGACCTAGAATTTATGCTCACTTACATTGAGCATAATTTTGTCACTGAAATTGGTCTGCTGAAACCAAAACTGAAGTGCTGGAAAAGTTTTAGTAGAACTTTTGCAAACTATAACCTATAAAGTCCCACCCGACAAGAACAGGTTGATTACTGTCGTTTCGAATTGTTTCACCAATAACCATGGACTGATTGAAACCAAACTTTAATTCAGTGGACATATTTTTAAATATCATCCAACATCCCAATTTTTATTAATTTCATCGACCCAAAGTGGAATTGTGACTATACAGTTTGGTTTGTCCTTGCAAATGATCCGATTGGAAACAAATTTTTGCACCGATTCCAAATATTGAATTTCAATTAAATTAGTTCAATCAAATCCTAGAAGTAACGTGCGTACCGAAATGAGATATTGCTTAGCCACTTTGCGCATTGCACCTACTAGGTGCGATGCGCCCTACTAGGTGCGCATTGCACCTAGTAGGGAGCAAGGTTACCCAGTATTATCTGTTGTTATTGTTCTTGATGGCAGTTCATGAGATGATCTTTATGAACACGTTACTTTTATATATTCTATAGTTTTCTGTTCATGTAAGAAACGTCAAGAACATAATATGAACAAGGCACCTGTATTGTGGATAAGAAGTTCATAAGGGTGGCTATAAGTTCATAAGTTCAGAGTGATTTTTCATAACTAATAAAAAATTTACTGGTTCTGTATTTCATTATAACAAAAAAAATTAATAAATAAAACGTTTTGTTAAATGTTATTAATTGAAGAGGCTTAGAAAATTAGAGAAGAGAGATACTTGCAGAAAGAACATGCTGTGTTCGGGTCAAATAGGTGTATGTCGTCAAGATCAGTTGGTATATTTCTTTTGAAGAAATAATAATTACAGTCCTCCATAGAGATTAGTAAGGAAAGATTTAAATATTCCGTTTTATAGATTACAGTGCCGACTTTATTTTTTATATATAAAAAAGGAATATCGGAAAAGAATCCTCAAATTAAGACTCTTTTCCAATAAGTTATGATCTGCACTTAGCGTTTTTTTTTTTTTCGGTGAAGAAAGCTAATCGTTAGCACATTCATTATAAGTAAACAAAATCATTTTAACTACGATAGTAATCTTTTCGGTCGCCTTATAAAAAAGCCTTACATTATGCATTCGTATCCTCAGCAACATTAAAATCATTTCGATGACCTTTAACATTAAGTGTCTGACACGAAGAGGCGTTCTTTCTCGTCGCTTCAGACAAAGGAGTACTTATTAAAAATACAGTAGGCAATGGTATCATAACATCAGCAGGTCGT
Source organism: Typopeltis vanoorti (assembly GCF_054136105.1). Taxonomy (NCBI): domain Eukaryota; kingdom Metazoa; phylum Arthropoda; class Arachnida; order Uropygi; family Thelyphonidae; genus Typopeltis; species Typopeltis vanoorti. The sequence continues at coordinate 77,288,926 of NC_143561.1, forward strand.
AATTGTTTATATTCTTTCTATTGTACTTAGTAAGTGTGCTCACGCATCGGTGCCTTGTTGGCGAGCAACGAGCCATTTGTACTTTAGTGAAGGATATTAAACTAAAAACTCATTATGGCAGTCGTTTTCTTGGATCCTCTATCATTATTTTCTTCAGTCTTCGCAGTTAATGTGTTGAATGTGAGAAGGAAAAAAGGTTTCTTATTAACGACTTAATTAGGAATTAAAAACGTGTGCATATTGCAAAGGAATGACACTTTGAGATAAGACCCGTGCATTATTTCAGCACCGCGTCAACATTCTGAACAAATCTTTTTATTTTATGCTATTTAAAACAGAAATTAAAATTAAAAAGCACATGCTTGTATAGCATTGATTCGAAACTTTTTTGATAAATAAAAAAGCCGTAACAAAAGCGATTAACAATACTTTACAAGTATTTACTTTGTCAAGTGCACATGCCCGCTGTTCTGCTTAGTGCAGCAATTACTGTTATATCTGCCAAGATTAGATAATATTCTTTTTAACAAGTATTTATTGCAAGTTACAGTCTTAATCTTGGAACAGCACTTTTCGCTGATTGAAAGCATCGAAAATACTGAACGACAAAAACTGCACCGGAAGAAATTATCGTTCATGCATATACTGGTCACTGAATTAAAAACTTTTAACACCGTGTAGGACCTCCTTTAGCCCGAATTGCAGCACGTATGCGTTTTGGCATAGATTCTACAAGGTGATGGATTGCATCTACGTCTACAACATACAAGGCACTCACCAGAAAGTCCTTTAACTTGCTCAGAAGGAGACTTTGCTCCTGGATCTTTTTTTTTAACATGTGTCATACATTCTCAATGGAGTTCAGATTTGGGTTTTTGGGGTAGCTAGGGAAAATGGTGGGTAGTCGCTGTTATGCTCGCTGAACCACTGCTGCACAATTCTTGCGCGACGGAGAGTAGCATTATCATCCATGAAACAAACAACCGTCACCTGCTGAATAAAAATTCAACATTGCAGGATGGATTTGATCGGCAACAATGTTCAGATATTCCTTGGAGGACATCCAACCTTCGGATGTCCTTCAAGGAATATCTGGAGGTGGTGTCCTAAGAGGACACCACCTCCAGAACCTTGAGTTGTGTTTACAAAGCAAAGTGGGTTCATTGCTTCATGGGGCTTCCCCCAAATTCTCTGCCTACCGTTGGTACAGAACAAAGTGTGCTGTGATTCATTTGGCACATGACTTTTTTCCAGTCTTCCAGTGTCTAGTCACGGTGTTCTTGACACCATTGTAGACGAATTTTTCTGTTCTTCGCAGAAATCAGTGGTTTCCATACATCACTGTTTCTCAAACTTCAGATATTCGCGTACCCCCTTCTTAAATTTTCATTATTACCAAGTACTCCCTTATCAAATAACAAATAAAGTATATTTCATTGTAAATGTTTATTTTATTTGAATTTATATGTTCATGTAAACAACAAATATGATTTATTTTAATGGAACAAAATTTGGAATAGGTTCCTCTTCACTTCCCGTCCATGAAAATGCACATTTCAAGTAATTTATATCATACTTACGAAGATTTTTCATCTTCTTCCTAGTTGGTTCTCTAGAGATGTCAGACGACACACTCATCAATTTCATTTCATCCAGATGCAATATCAACGTTTTATTATTGCTTACCGTCAGATGTATTTGCTATATTGCTGTCTTTTGGGGGTTTTATAAATCCAATCTTTAACCAATGATCCATACTTAAGAATTTGAATCAAAAGTGTTCCTCACACTTTTGAGAAACACTGCCGTACAGGCATGCGACTGCCAATACGTGTCCTCTTCAGTTCCCTGCGCATAGTTCGGTGATGCTTCAGCTAAAAACATTACCATATTCACTGGAATATAACTCGCACTTTTTTCCCCAAAAATTAAAGCTACAAAATCGTGATGCAACATATATGTGGGAGTTTTCGGAAACTAAAGTTCAGAAAAAAAAAACTGAAAAAGGTGTGACTTACCAAGAAGCGCCTACTCGCTATCGCTATTTTTTGGCATCGAGAACAGTTTTCTTGTGTGCCACGTCAAAGTCATCTACCCAAATAGCGTCATCTTCTTTCCCATTATTTCAAGCAAAAATCACTAGTAATTTACAAGACTTGAGATATATAGAACAGCTATGAAGAAATGCATATGACTGGTGCGGTATTAACAAAAGATCGCGCTAACCAAAGACAAAGTAGCATTTCAACAGTTCAGTTGAAATGCTAATTCTCTTCAACCGAATTCCATAATATCTGAAACACATTCACTATATATTTCTTAGTTTTAGCACGTTCACGACGGGGTGGTGTCAAGCAAAACCATATGTTGCACCGGCAACATATGGTTTTGTTTGAGTCTAGACAGCAGTTTCTGTTGGAGAGGAGATGGGATTCATTAGTTAGCGCCGTTTTTATCCCAGTTGTCTCTAATTGCACTGTTTGTTGAGAAATATATTACACAGACTGCAAATATCTCTGTACCTTATTCAGTGATACAATAAAACTACTTGTTTTTCTTGTGTCTTATGTATAGTGACGCTGTTGGGGAGGGCATGTTTTTTGTGGGTTATTTTTACACTGATTAAACACCCAGGATATCTCATCGTTTGTGAAACCATTCGGCTCTGCTGATTTCAAAATTGTGGCTTCAACCAGATGGGCACCCACAACAAGCACTTTATCGAGCTCCGAAAGACCCTTTGTTTTTTCTCATTGTAATCAACACTACTAACGATTACTGACCAGCAGCATTCTTCAATAGTTGCCTAGAACACGTGGTGATGCGCGTGACCAAGCATTCCGCATATACACTGCCTAAGTCACATTTACTTACATCTGCATAAAAGTTTCTAATTCATTGGCCGGTAAGTGTATGATTAAAATTTTCACAAAAACAGTTCGGTTTCGTGAGAACTATGTAATTGACATATCATTGGCATTAAATCTAATAAATGCACTTCGAAATCTTATAAATTTTGCAGCAATCAACAACAAAAAAAAGTCCGTAGCCTGTCGGTCGATTGTTCGCACCGTTTGGGAATTAGAACTTACAGGAATGTGCCATTTTCTTACTTGTACGATGCTTTCTTTCTTTGCACAGTTAGTTCACGGCAGTTGTTTTTCCTTTTTAGTAGGCGATCTTAAAAGTATCGTACTGAAAATCGTGGAGAACACGACTAATCCGTGCCACTGTGATCTACAGGGAATTCTAGACGTTTTTCTTCCTCGTGTTATCGCTCCGAAAGGACTGTTATTAATGTCATGGATTCAGCGTGACTCCACTGAATACAGATGACGCAGCAACTTTACTGTTGTTGCGTGCGTTCAGAAAAGAGAAGCAAGATATGAAGTCGAAAAGTTGTTGTCTTAAGATTTAATATGCATATTAATGAAATTAAGGAATATTATCTTAATGTATGTAATAATGATTTTTTAAGTAAAGGTTGCAGATTAGTTTTGTTTCAGAGGAAAAACAAGTAGCAGAAGGAGCGATTGCACTTTTTTTTAAGTCGACCAACCTAAAAGATAACCTTTAATATTTGACTTCACACATGGATCATGTTCGTATACTCGTATGAAGTACTTCGGTTGAAAACTTTCCTAATTGGATTTAATTTCTACTAATTAGTTGTCACTTTCTATAACCTTGTTCACTTAGAGGTTTAAGTATTTGATAGTCGTATAAAAACGTCTACTAATTAACTACAATTAACGTTTCTTTGCTTGAGTTTACGTATTGTTGCGTTTCATTAATTTGCTGAACATGCAAAATTCGTTTTAAATGTAAAAGGTAGCATTTTAAGTATTAAATGGGACATCATAATCGAAGAATTACCTGTTGCTGTTTGAAACAGCAGCTACAACGATCATCTGAGTGAAAAGAAATGAGGTGATTGGTCACTCAGGAACATACCAGCTCGTACCTGCACGTAACAGCAGGAAGAGAGTTTTGGTTTGTTCAATAATACAACAATGCCTGCTGCTCATTAGTCGAGTGGAACGTAAAAGGTAGTCCAGCGCCGCACATCGTCTTGCCAAATTTAGATGAGGTCTATTCTCTAAATCCGTGTTTCTCAAAGTGTGATACGCGTACCACCGGGGGTACGCGAAAGGTCGTTAGTGGGCACGTGGCAATTTTCGGCTATGCATAATTAAAGGAGTCATATTTTTCAACAAACAATGCAATTAGAGACAACCGGGATAAAACAGCACTAACTAATGAATCACATCCCCTCTCCAACAGAAACTCCTATATAGACCAAGCAAAACCATATGTTGCCGGTGCAACATATGGTTTTGCTTGACACCACCCCCGTCGTTAACGTGTTAAAACTAAGAAATATATAGTGAATGTGTTTCAGGTATTATGGAATTCGGTTGAAGGGAATTAGCATTTCAAATCAACTGTTGAAATGCTAATTTGTCTTTGGTTCGCGCGATCTTTTGTTAATACCGCACTAATCATATGCAGTTCTTCGCTGCTCTACGTATCTCAAACCTTGTAAATTACTGGTAATTTTTGATTGAAATAATGGGAAAGAAGATGACACTATTTGGGTAGATGACTTTGACGATGCACACAAAGAAACTGTTCTCGATGCCAAAAGTAATGGTAGCGAGTAGGAGCTTCTTGGTAAGTCGCACCATTTGCAGTTATTTTCTGAAAACTTTAGTTTTCGAAAATTCCCTCACGTATTTCGCAACACGATTTTTTAGCTTTAATTTTGGGAAAAAAGTTAGAGTTGTATTCGAGTAAATACAGTATGTTTTTTTTAGTTTTCAAATTCTTACGTATCGATCATTGGTTAAAGACTGGATTTATAAAACACCCGAAAGAGAGCAATATAGCAAATACAAGTAGCTGTAAGCAACAAGGAAACGTTGTTATTGCATCTGGATCAAATGAAATCGTCTGACATCTCTAAAGAACCAAAATTTAAAAATAAATCACATTTTTTGTTTACATGAACATATCAATTCAAATAAAATAGATATTTAATTTTAATTAATATTTTAAATTAATTTATAAATTTTTAATTAATTTGTTTATTTTTAAAAATTAATGAATTTATTTTTTAATTGATTAATTAGGGAGTGCTTGGCAATAATAAAAAATTTAAGAAGGGGTACGCGGATATCTGAAGTTTGAGAAACACTGCTCTAAATGAACATGGTTCCTGATCACTGCAAGCATCTCAAGCTTTCTGAATTGATCTGCATTTTGTGCAAATTAAGATGCTTTTCTTTGTATACATGGAACGAGAGAAGATGTCATAAGCAGTACGAACTCAGCGTATTCTTTTAAGCTCAAACTGGGACTAAACAGGACGTTTGGATGTCTTTAATTAACTATCATTTAATTGTCGTAACTGTAAATGTTTCATTAATGAATCTCATAAATCTGTCTCTGATTTCGCCGAATATAATCTACATGCAAGTGGATACTTATTAAATGTCACATATATGAAATAAATCTCTTTAATTGGGTATTTATTAGAAATAATATTAGAGTAAATGTTGATTAGTAAAGGCACCTTAGTATAGTAAAGATAAATTTCACTGGAAATTATTTCAAGGGGATTCTTCAACTTAACGAAAAATGAATAAGGAAATCCTGGCGCTCTCTTACTGAGCGATCTTAATACTAATTAGCTGTGTGTCAAACTGAATGTCTAATTTGACGTTAAATGTTAACAACAGCTTTCAACAGACACACCTAATAACATGAAGTTGCGACATTCTCTGGCTTGCAACGGTAATAATACTTGTTTAGGCCGAAATAGAAGCGATGACATCTGTGGATGCCTCAGCATATTCTAGGCTGTGGTTTAATTCGCATTTATAGGCTGGTCGTCTTCAGTCGATATACTTCTTAAGACCACTAGGTTTGCTGCGAACTGGTCAGTAATTTTTTACTCCATCATTTCTCTTTACGGCTATTAAATGCATTATGTGAATCCCATAAGCTGTCATTGAGAGCTCTCATGAGTTGCATTGATTCATCATTAATCCTACTCAGATATTCTTTTCCAGTGAAATCTCTCACTAACAAGCATAAAAAATAAACACTGTTCCATTATGTGACTAATCAGAGCAGATTTTATTAGTATTTACATTTGTCGTAAGAACGATTACAAAGTTATTAAACCTGTAGTTGTTTTTTTTTTCGAATCCAATACATTGTCAAATACCATATATAAAAGCTTAGTGGCAGACTGCACTAATGGATGGAGACTTCTTTAAAAAAAAAAAAAAAAGCAGCAGCAAAACAAACAAAACACGATAAGTACCGATTTGAATTTCGCGTGTAATCCACTTGAATGCGCAGTTAATTCATGCTACAAATTGAATATCCACCACTAACTTACATTGAATCACGTAATCTATACTCCCGACTTCCGTTTTTTTTTTTTTTTTTTGGTTGTTTTTGTAGCTATAACGTGCCGGGAGAGAATAATTGTAATATTTCCGTTGTCATAATACTGAACATAGTGCAATGGCGTGCAGCGTGTAGGCGTGTAGTCAAAAGTTTCATTATTTCTTGCATTGTTGAATTCATGCAAATACATAAATTACCATAGCCACCGGATCAATGACTGCTCGCATTTTGTATTTTATTCTTTGTATTTGTGATATCTGAAACTTAACAGTTTTTTGTAGACACATACTCACTTTCACTGATTCTTCATTTAGTTGCTAATAATGTCGAGAAAACTGAATCAGAAACCATCAATCAACAATGAAAAGAAAGCAAATAGTCCTTTCAATTCTGGTTGAATAAATTGGTTTCAATCTCTTTTAACTTCAAGTACAACTTGCATAAAAAGCCAACCGCTTTTCCATATCACATACACATTAATCACAAAATACTGTGACTTAAGTAAATAATTGTTTATTATCCGACATGTTTCACTGAATAATATCTGTCAGCATTTTCAGGGATCCACTGGTAAGCAATGGAAAGTAACAAAAGCTAGGAAACTAACCGACAATTCTAAAAATTATATAAAGTTATCACTGTGCGTGATACAATACGCGTGTCGCAAGTACAACGTTTTATTTGTTGAGATATTTACTGTAATTCTCATGAAGGTTCATTTATTTTTGGTTAAATGATCTGATTAGAGTTTTCCATATATCTGGTAGGATTAGGCCTTGATTCTTATTTAGATTACCTGTTGAACGGGCGACTGCAGCAGCTTCTTTGAATGTTCTGGAATGGTAGTTCTCTTCTATGTAGGGCATATGACTCATATCCCATTCAATATTATGGTTGGTAGAGGCGAAGTGGGAAGAAAGTCCTGATATATCTTGTCTGTTATTCCTTACATAGCCTATGTGTTCTTTCTTTCTTGTTTCAAAACTTCTAGATGTCTGTCCGATGTAATTGATGCCGCATGAACAGAATACAGCATCAACCTGTCGGTATACAGAAAACCTACCAACACTGGACGCTACCTCCATTTCGACTCGTCTCGCCACATATCCCAGAAACTCAGCATTATCCATATGCTTAAAAAAAAAGAGCTATACAGTGTACCACAGACCCTGGCGAATTAAAAGAATAATTAATGAAAATATCCAGAGATCTATCTAAATGGCTACTCTACAAGACTCATCAACAAGATTCTCTTTAATGACATACCACAAAGACAACGAGATGAAACCCAATACATCTGCTCTATAACAATTCCATTTGTTAATACCATATCCAAAAAATTAGCTCTTCTTCTTCTAAAACCATTTAATATCAGAGTAACCTTCAAACCTACGGAGACCGTTCAAAAGTTTATAAGAACCCCGAAAGATAGCCATACTTTCTACAAATACTCTGGAGTTTACAGCATACCCTGTTCATGCGGCATCAATTACATCGGACAGACATCTAGAAGTTTTGAAACAAGAAAGAAAGAACACATAGGCTAAGTAAGGAATAACAGACAAGATATATCAGGACTTTCTTCCCACTTCGCCTCTACCAACTATAATATTGAATGGGATATGAGTCATATGCCCTACATAGAAGATTCAAAGAATGTTCTACCCAGAACATTCAAAGAAGCTGCTACAGTCGCCCGTTCAACAGGTAATCTAAATAAGAATCAAGGCCTAATCCTACCAGATATATGGAAAACTCTAATCAGATCATTTAACCAAAAATAAATGAACCTTCATGAAAATTACAGTAAATATCTCAACAAATAAAACGTACTTGCGACACTCGTATCGTATCACGCACAGTGATAACTTTATATAATTTTTAGAATTGTCGGTTAGTTTCCTAGTTTTTGTTACTTTCCATTGCCTACCAGTGGATCCCTGAAAATGCTGAAAGATATTAGTCAGTGAAACATGTCGGATATTAAACAATTATTTACTTCACTAACATACTGAATGAAGTCTTTAATTTATTAATAATACTGTGGTTATTTTATATATCGTTTATAAAAGATTATTTTATAAATAGTCTGTTTTTCATTTTTAATGACAGAGTCGTAAGAGAACATTCCAGAATTAACAAGTAGCAATAAACGATAGGTGGCATAAGTGTTTAAGTAGTCAGATATATAAAGGAATCTGAACTATTTAAGAGTTGAAGTACATCCAGATTTTTTTACCAGCTAAATTGCCTCCTTTGAAGAAGGCAGTTTATGCAATTTTACTCCTTTTTAAGGGGAAAGGGAAATAAAGCTCTGAAAATGAAGAAACTGTGATCTACTCCCAAAATGTTTGGAATTCGATTTTATATTTTATTTGTATTGTACTACTGTACAATTTTGTATACCAAATCTGTCTGTTTTGTATACCAAATTGAAGTCTAGCTTTAACATGTGCAATTGAAAATGCTTTTATGCATCTTATTTTAAGTTTCTGTGCTATGTTTGTGTTTTTGCTCCTTATTTCTTGCTTATGTATTTGGCTTTCATTTAAATCATTCCTTCGGATACGTAGATTCGCCTTTTTAGTTTTTCTCTGTAATATTAATTTTTCTTTCTTCTCATTCTGCAAGTTACCTGTACGCCCGATGCTGGCATTTATTTCTGCTACGTAATATTGATTTATGACTAAGTAGCTTAGTTAATAATGATAAATGCTAATCGAATGAAAAAATCCGGGCGTTGAATTTATGATTCGAGAAACTTTTTCCCTATAATTATCGTGAAACTTCAATTTTTCATGCCTCGAAATAAGATAATCCTCAACAACTGGCGACCACTTCAGAAAGAATCTTTCTCTCAACAAAATTAAATATACGTGCTTATTGACATTTTTTTATATTTAAATAGAACAGATATTAAAGTTAAATGAAATAAAATAACCGAATACAAATAATTAATAGAACTTGCTTTCTACTCGAGAGAAAAATTCAATTAATCGTGTACAGTATACGTTTTATGTACATAGATGTTTTTTTTTTTTTTTAAAAAACTTTAATGTTGAACTTCGAGTGCTTTCGCTACTGTAGGTGGTTAATATCGCCATAAATAACTGACTATACTATTAAACAAAAAACAAATTTAATAGTCTGCTTTCACAATATGATGTGGATGTTATGCCCATTTTTTTTAATGTGACGCTTGCGATAGAACTTAGAAAAAAAAGAAGTCCTGGAAAAAAGTCAATCCTTTGACAGTTCTTGAATCGTGGAAGTCTAAGCTGATAACAGCAAATTTGCGTTAATAAGAAATGTTAAAATTGTTTCGAAACCCTTCTACCGAACGTGGTTCTTGAAGAGATGATTTCGAACTGGCCGAATGAAAAAAAAAATTATTAAACAACAAGTAAAAAAGTTCAAAAGGAAATTTTAAAAAGATAAACATCTGTTCTCAAACACCAATCTTCTAGTGTTGAAACCGCATCGTAACGACCACCCTTTCGAGTTATGCTAAAGGGCATCAGGTGATACAATCTCCGTCCAAATCCTTCACACACAGTAGTTTTCAATAATTTCTTCATTTCAAATTTTCTTATTTGTTTAACTCCACTATCCCTTCTGAATATCAAATTATTCTCGCCGGACGTTATACACAGCAATAACTCTTTTCGAAGTTGGCGGTATAGTTCCCGTCCTCTCCCCACCTCTCCAAACTTGTCAGAAGTGAGTTGGAAGGTGATAAGCGATTTAGATACAGTTTCCATGAATATTTTAATACAAAACACGGTGTCTGAGAAAAACTTTCCTGCCATTGGAAATTATGTTATTAATGTTTGAAGGGGAAAAAACTACACTCCTCCTTTTGCAGTTCGCCGTGATTACATAAACGATTCAAGAAAAAGAATTTCAAGATTTTTTTCATGTGTTCAGCTCAGCTGCGTGTGGTATGTCAAAATGAAACTCGTTCTGCCTATTTCCATTCGGACAAAGTATTTATAAAAGTGTTCTTCCTTTTTAAATATTCATAAAAGCAGACATATTGTGTTTTATGTGATCTTTGCACCACTCCGATTATAAGGTAAAATATAATCTGCAAGAATACGTTCATAGATTTTCTGCAGTTTCATTAAGAGAAGACATTTTTTTTTACTATTTCTATGACTTCGAATTTTTTTGATTATATATATATATATATATATATATATATCACAATTAACTGCCTTTTCACATATTTAACACGGATTTATCAGGAGAGTTGCCTTACGATTCTCGATTTCCATTGTGGTATGGATGTTCGTGTAAAAATCTTCGTAGCCCCCCCCCCCCCAAATAATAAAATAAATGTTAGGTGGCAAATAAATGAAATTTTGTACTTTTGAATTTTTTGAACTTCTGGATTTTTCTGCCTGTTAAAGGGTTAAAGGATGATAAATAATAAAACTTTTTATTTCTATTTATTTTTTTAAATTTTTTTATCAGTTTTTTTTTTTTTTTACAATTTTTTTTTACTTGAACTACACTCAAATAATGAAAATTCGAAAAATCACACTATAAAGTTATTTTTGAACAAATACCTCACTCTTACACGATTCAATAACAAATGAAGTTAAGGAGCAACCGGGCAAAACTTCCTATCTCGGCAATGCAATCAGTTTTCGTGACCTCGAAGCTGTCAACAGCGCCGTGCGCCGACATTGGTAATGCGGTTTAATTTAAAGCGTGGATAGGCGCGCTGTTCAAAATACGAAGCTTGTCAACTAGCGCCGACATTGGTATTGCGGCATTATTTAAAGCGTACGTATTAAAACGTAATAATTGTTTTGAAAAAAATTTCCCTTAAAATAATCAAGATTTTTATAATGTTTACTGAAAACATTAATCTATTTCAAAATACTATAGGAAAATGTCTTGGCTTGAGGGTAACCAAAGCTTAAGGCCCCTAGGCACGTGCCTCATTGCCTTAATGGGTAATCCGCCACTGGAGACCACCACTCTGTGAGAGTTACCAGAGATGAACGCTTTTTTGTAAAATAAGTTTATAATCCTTTCACTGCATATTTGCTATCACACTTCTTTTCTGGCCTTTCTTGGACCGGTTTCCGAGTTAGTCAATCTCTGGCACGGGCAAGCGGGTTTTTCATTCCGTAAACTCAATAAAATCGACTGTAGAACCCACATTATTTCAGACAATAGCATATCCTGTTAGGGTTAGATACCAAGAGATGCCAGCACTTGTTTTCCGGTCTCTTCATCGGTTGCCTCTTAAAATTCGTGATAGACATGGGCCAGCTCTCTCTGATTGGCTACCGGTGGAGATTGAACTGCCCACTCAGTCTCCAAAAGCTAGATAGGCTTTAAAATGCCACACCTTTTTATTCCTCTATAGGGAGTAAAGGTGAGGCCTTTTAAACCCTATCTAGCTTTTGGAGACTGAGTGGGCAGTTCAATCTCCGCCTTATTATTATTATTATTATTATTTTTTTTCTGAGTACAAAACGTTTGGCAGTGACAGCCATTTTGGTATCTCAGCGATCTCAATACTTTCGTAAGTCACGTACCTTCTTAATGAACGAGTATCCGTACCTCATTTGGCATCGACGATGCCTTTTGGGTGGAAAGGCCTGGGTTCGAATTCCATCCAGTCTCATACGGTGGTGGTAGTTCCCCCCCCCCCCCATAGTCTTAGTTGCTTTGGCCGTGAATCCAAAATCAACCAACTAACTTTTTAATGAATAACAGCAGTAACTCCTTGGGTGAAATCAATATCGAGTATTTTCTCATTATCCACTTCTGTCTCTTTTTGTTGCAGAGCAGTTTATAAATGCTTTAATTAGATCTCCCATTAAATCCCCAAAAAACACAATTAAATCTCCCATTTTCAAATTGTTATCGCAACGTTTATCAAGCGGTGAGTATTCATTTGTAATCAACAATCACCAGTTGGGTAGCAGATGATCTTCATCGCCTCTGTAAAACTGCTATCCTGCTTATTGTAGGCCTCAAAGCATTGTTTTCATTATTATTTGCGTGTGTCCTGAACTCCAATTTGCCTGTAAGCGGGATGAAAATGAGTTTCCCGGAGGAAAAACCTTGCTAGCTCCGTATGAGATTGGCTAATTCACGTTCAAATGTAAAAGTCCTTATAAAGATTCCTCTCGTAACGACGATAATCGAACTTAGGCCTTTTCCAATCGAAGAGCGCAATATGCTGTTTTTTTCTTCCAATTGCGCTACGGAGGTGCGGAGTGGCATGGAAAAGATCATATTATTTGTATATCCGGATTGTCGTATTATTTAATCCCTGGCTCTTCCATACATGATAGTTTTACAACCTTTCGTGAGTAGAATTTACATTTTTTTTTTAAAAAAAAAGAAGTCTGTTCCACGTGTACTTTTCGATAAGTCTGAAAATTCCGTTAAGCGATCTGGCATTAAGGAGTAATATTTCCATGCATTAAGATAAATTACGTAAATCCATTTACGCTGAGTGTTTAGTCGCTGTGTAGTTGCTGCTTCCATCAACATAACGGCACTGGAATTTTTGACATACTTATGTAAGTGGTTTCAGGAATATGCTTGAATTCGCGCTACTTTGTTAACCTGCTTTAAACCACTGAACGTAGAATGAATATACACGTGCACTGATCCATCATTTTCACCATCAAGAAATGCTGTTCATCACGAACTAATAATTCTTGACGTAGTAGTTTCCGTCATCTTGTGGAACTAAGTGCCCAAGTTTAACCGCATCAGTTTTGAAAACTAAAGGACGTGTTACACGATATTGGGCGGATGACCCTAATGAAGCAATCATTGGGTGTGTATAAAGACGACAGATAATTATTGTCTTTTGGCGATAAAAGTTTGTGAAATTTTATCTCCAAAAGTTCTCTCGTCATCATCATCATCATCATCAGTTTCCATTTCCTGATATGTTCTTCCCCCAAAACAGAGCATTCAGGTTACTATGACAATACCACATAATCAAATTTACATTATTATTAATCTCCTATCCACAATTTTCCTCCAAATCAGTCTGTTACTTGCAAGCACTCCAATATTTTCATATCTAACATTCCTTTCTTCTAAGGCACTTCTGACCGAATCAATATACTTAGATCTTGATCTTCCTCTGGATCTATTTCCTGGCATCAAACATCTGTTATCTTGGCATCAAACATCTGTTTTGCTAACCTCTCCTCACCCATTCTATTTAAGTGGCCATACCACTTTAGATTAGCTCTGCTGACACATTCTTGAATGCCATCAATGCCAAGTTCCTTTCTAATATCTTCATTTTTTAAATATGATCCTGACATTGATGCCATCTGTTCATGCCCCTAATCTTTCTCAGGACTCTCATATCTGCGGTCTCTTTAGCCTTTAGTCAAGTGTTTTATTTCTAACCCAGCTCTCAAATACATAATTTACACCAGGTTTGAACACTAAATAGCTGAAATATTTTACTTATTTTGTAGGATATCCATTCAAACCTTTTTTTGTGCTCCCGCCTATTTTCATAGTTTTGGTATTGCTGATTTTCATTCCAGTTTTCTTACAGCTGTTATTCAATTTAATTAGAGAATCCTGGAGACTTGTATTAGATGTGTTTAGGAGTACAACATCATCTGCATAAAGCAAAGAGCTAGGTTTGACATCTTTAATTCTAATATCAGGTCTAATGCCACTTTATTTCATAATGTGGTCAATATGGATGACGAATAAGAGTGGAGATAATGTGCATCTTTGTCTTACCCCTGATTTTACATCCAGCCATATTGTATTTCTTTCAATTCTAACTGCTGACTGACAACTTAAATATAAACTATGTATTGCTCTGTATAATGTTCCATTTACCCCTATAACTGAAGTGTTTTGAAAAGCTTTTCTCTAGGTACTTTGTCTTATGCCTTTTCAAGATCTACAAAACGTAAATACAGATCTTTGTTATATTCCCACGATTTCTCAACTGTTTGTCTTAAAATGAAAATCTGATATTGAACCTCCATTTGGCCAGAATCCAGCTTGTTCTTCACCAAGCTTTTCTTCCACAATTCTTCTCAACCGTTTCTCAAGTATATTTGCATAGATCTTGCCACGAACACTCAGTAGGGAAATGCCTCTGTAATTCTCACATTCAGTTTTATTTCCCTTTTTATATATGGGTACTATGAGAGAGAGCTTTACTCCAATCATCAGGAATTCATCCTTCTGTCCAGGCCCTCTGAACTATGCAGTGCAGCCACTGTAAGACTTTTATACCTCCATACCTTGAGAATTTCTGGTCGAATATCATCTACTCCAGCTGGCTTTCCACATTTCAAGTTTTTGATGGCGTTTTCTACCTCAAGTATTGATGTGGAGAGGATGAGATGTATTTAGCGAGGTAGAGTAGAGTGCCCTCCAGCGATGAGTCCTTGGACTCATCGCTGGAGGTGTCTCGAATAATAATAAATAATAATAATATATACTTCGCTTTTCAAAATTTTCCTCTTGAAAATTTTCTAGTACGGTTCTGTCACTGCTTGGTTCGTTTAACAATCTTTCCAAGTAAGTAAAAAAAAATCTAATTGTTAACAGATTTATTTTATGTGTGCATATTTAATATAATACCATCATTACACGATGATGATGATACGATTACTTTCGGATTTATTTTTCACGAATCTTTATCATTATTCTTCTCATAAAGGAACTCGTTTGTCATTTCTTTTGATTGATGTCTTTGGTTGATTTTAATGACAGTAAAATTAGTAATTTGTCAGTAATTCACTTAAAGTAACAAAAAAAGAAATGCCATTGAATATTTATTACTCTTTCTCATGGATAATCCACTTTTTTATATATAATTTCGATCTATGTTAACGATTCGTTCTTAAATTGATTGAAGACGTGCATCAAGTGAGAAATCCGAAAATTGATCGGTTTGCTTGGTAGCTGACAGGCGATGTGACAAATGAAGTGTAAAAGGATCTTACTGAATTTCCACAAATTTATTCACAGGGGTGGGTGGTTTGGAGACATTAATATGACGCTTACTCAAATTCTGTCACAGAAAATATCGGTTTTCTATCACATAACCGGGTATTGATGCTCCTAAATTTCTTTTTTAAAAGTTTCGTTTTCGTTGTGTACATAAAAATGATTGGCTCTTGTTTTTACTAAAAGTAAAAATGGAGAAAATTACAGCAGTTGCCTTTCCTATTTTTAGAATTACAAATTACTAGGTATTTAAAAAAATTCTTTACTTCATCATGCAGTGGTGGCATTTAATTTTTTGGGAGAGTGGAGGAGAAAGTAGGTCGCTAAGCGCCCATTCTATAAACTTAAATACATGCACTTTAATCTTATAATCTGATTATCTTAGCCATCCTTTCTAGACATATCCCTTGATGGCATACATTCTAGGTCAAAACTAAAAGTCCCATATTAATTATCAAGTAATTAATGCGGAGGATTTGAGATCATTTTCATTGGGCGATGAAATTGGAAGCCTGAAATGACTAAAAAAAAAAACATATAATCTTTTAAATTAATGTTACCTTGTATCAGCATATTTTTGTGTTCCCATATCACCGAATAGGTTGCTGATCACATAAATATTTATTAAAAGCGCTAATTAAAAGCATTTTAATCAGTTCTTATGAAACACCGTATATAAATCGGCCCATTTTGTTACCCTGTCTTCATACATGATATTTCTTTTGATGGACTTTGAACTTTGCACATTCTTCATAATTATAGCTGTTTTAAATGAAAGCCTTATATTGTAATGTTCATAATGTCTAATTGCTGTAGCTTGAAAAGTAAATGATTCGTTTTCTCTTTCTTTCATTATCTGATAGAGGTTCCTACAGTGGTCACTTGCGAGATGTACGTTAGAAGTTTTGGTTCCGTTAATCCAGCAACCATGGTAAGTACTAAATATACTACATAAAAAAAAATAATAATAATAAATAAATAATAAAAAAACTCGTATATATTAATCATACAAATGTTCTTATTGATATATGCACACGATTTATTCGCAGATTAATATAATAACTGTCCTTAGAATAGCTGAGATTTCCCTCAACTGCTTTGGACCTTTCTGTGAACTAAGTGCCTCTCTATTTAAAAAGTAGCTGAAATGACCTCATGGAGCAGAATATAGGGCCTCTGGAATTCTGGGAAAGAGTAATTTTTTTAATGTTTGCTCTTTGCTTGCTTGTCATCTCCGGATAAGTTGATGCACGTTGCTGATTTGTTTGAAGCGTCAAGTGAACTGACCGGAGAGGGGGGGGGGGAATAACCTAATTATTCGCTTGTTAGGTTTTTTGTAGAGAAGTAGATATGCTATTTCATGTACCTATATATTATTATTATAGTTCGTTTTTAATTAATTTCTCATGTTTGTTCAAAGTATATAAATACTGGATATTTTATTCAGATCCAAATAAATTTTAAAATATGTAAATAAGTACACAATAAGCGCTGCTTTACATTTTAATGGCAATATATTTTACATAATATGCGTGTGTAATACACATTAATTGGTGAAATTCTCTACAACTTGAATTGGAATGCTCTACAACTTGAGTGAGTGAGGTATATCAATGCTCTAGTACTCACTGTTTCATTTCAAAATGATTTATCTTTTGAAATTCCCTGTCAGAACTCCATTTGGCAAAATCGTTTTTTTGTTATTGTGTAAAAATATACATAACTTTGTCAAGACACGTTTACAATATGAACACAGCAGTTAAAATTTATGAAGTTTTGAAAATTAAATGACCAGTGACAAGAAATCATTATTGAGGAATAAGTAAGGAGATAAAGTGGATTAAGTACTTATACTTCTCTTTTCACCTTCGACTTACCCTTGCAGTATTTTTATTTTTATTTCATTCATGTTGGTTATCTTTATTTCACACTTGAAAATTAATATCTGTCTGATTTTTTTTTTTTTTTTGTCATACGGTGTACAAAAGTCTACTTCACTGCCGCAGCTTCAGGCTTTTTCTTCCTTTCTCTCTATTTCTCTACAGTTGAAAGGTAATAATTATGAAGGGGGAAAAATATACATATAGTATGAAAGTTGTGTTGACTTTCTTCTTAGCATTCCTTCGCTAATATAAAATTGTGTTAATCATTCGAAGTTAATGATGCAGTTCCGACGGTGGCGCTGCAAATAATGTCGGTTGGGCCTTCAGTAGCAATTTAATAGGCTGTGAAAGAGTACCAGATAGTGATTAGAAAGCGTTGGAGTCACTCGCTCGACAAATTATCACGTAGGGAATAATTCGTGAAATGATATGTCTCAACAAAACTGTTAAAGTGCATGTAAGAAATTATAGTGCTAGTCCGGTGTATTTTCGTATTAGATGGAATTAGGGGTTTGATAGAAGGGGGAAGAAGACAGGAACGGTATTCTATTTACGTGACTTATGTCACTCAGCTGATATGCGTGTCTTGAATCCTTGGTCTGCCTCTAAACCGTAACGTGTCAAAATTGGAAAGTTCCCCTTCTCCCTTTCAAGTGACGGATGTTCGACGTGATACAAGAAAGCAGGTAGATAAGAAAAGGGATGTTGAATCAAGTGGTTTACTATCTTCTGAGTAGGTTAAATTTTGTAACAATGTTAATGATGTATTTAAAGATTTGTTTCATTTTAGTTCTCAGTCGTATCGTCGGGATATACTTCGAAAGCTTTGAGCAGTTGCTACCCTCACGAATGGGCAACTATTCAAATTTATTCTGTGACTGAATATTTGTATTTTAATTTCGTTGCATTACATCGTTATTTTGTATGGTATAATACAATTTGCTTAAGATCTGTTCATTCGTTCACATAGGTCCATTTCCTTACGTTGTAGCTAATTGAATCGGCTTTCTATCTTCGAATAAATCATTTTGTTTACTTTAACATGAGTGTTTGTAGCGATGTGTGTATGTTCGCACAACCTGATTCGACATTGGTATTCATTCTCACGCGAGTCAAACTATCCTAGAGTATACTTGATCGCGAGATCAAGCTGATATCTGTATAGGCATCAAATAAAGCATTGTTGCTTTATTACTAGCAGGTTAACTATACGAGACCGTTACCAACCGGAAAGCATACACGTAGATACTATTTGCAATTTAAAACAAATTGTTTTGTGTTTCTGTCTATGACAATGGTATCTCTTCATTTCTGCTAATTTTAACATCTTTAGGTTTTTTTTTTTTGGTTTTTTTTTTTTTTTTTTGCTAATTTGAAGCTGGACTGGCTCAAAGCATTTTATAAGGGCTTTTCAGCGGACGCGAATTTGCTGGTATCTAATTTTCTTCCTTGTAACTCGACATTTTCTCCCCGCAACATATAAATGGAACAGAGAAAACTTCGTTACTCATTAGTAACGCGAGCTTCGGCTTTGAAGCAAACACTGCGTCGCCCATCTGATTCTGCTTCTTACAGAAAATTAGAACTAATTGCCGTAATATCAGCGCTCAAGTCCAGAAAGAGTTTTGATCATCTCTCGAAAGGATTGTGCAGTCTAACGGTGTTTTTAGTCATGATTTTTTTATTCGATTAGTATGTGAAATCACGTACACTATTTTGCAATCGGATACGTACAAATAAGAGCAAAATACGTCTTTATCGAGAAATTGTGTGTTTCATTGCATTACAACTAATGGACGTAATCCGTACCACTACAAAACTCGCATCATTAACCTTCCGAAATAAAAATGTGTAGAAGAGCCACCGACAAAACCTGGATTGCAAAGTAATGAATCGCACTTCCAGCCTGATGAATGTGCCAGTCTAGCTATCTTCACATGTACACTAGAGTAATCAGTGTTTCAGAGAGGAATGACAGTCGGATGCCATTCAATAGGTGAACCGCTGATCACAATCATTTATACAAAATCCACAAATTTTGCATGTTGTACATTCGCATTTATTTTGCAGTTGGAGTCCCAAGCTTTGGTATATTGCATTATTACATCCCGTATAGCAGCAAAACATTAGTTTTCAGATTTTCATGTATTGTTTTGAATGCGTTCATTTTTAATCTTTACAAAGCCTTTCGCGTTGTTATCATTCTTCTTTTGCATTTGAAAAATCTTGTATTTAAGATTTACAATTTTTTTTTCTTTTATATCTTAAGTCGCTTATATTACTCTAATTTATAATTTCTCATAAGAGCAGTGTAGGAGACTGCTCTTCAAGACCACCACTAGATCGGAATTCGTATGAGAATTGCGAACTTTATTTGACCGAAGATTAACAAAGAACGGCTTATGCGGTATTCATGCAAGATTAACCCAGTTACTAAGATGATGAAGTTCTTAGTTGTTCCTTCTTCCATTGGTAATCGAAAAGCGATTCATAGGCTTATGGCACAACTCGTTCCATTACGGTATCATGCGAGATAAGCCTACTTCGCTCCAGTAAGTTGCTACAGAAGGGTTTTTATCGGAATACAACTTATGTAATCAGAGACATTTGAGCAATCAAGAAAGTTGATTCGCGTGTCCACATTGTATATGTGATCATTCGATACACTGGATAGTTGTACTTGAATGCCTATCCTTTGAGAAGAACGCAAGTTTACGATGAACCACGTGTTTATAGTGTATTGTATAAGTGTGCTTCGAAACTAAACCCGCTCGAGGCGGGTTTAGTATCGAAGCCAGGAGCTTTCATTCAGTCATATACTGTTGATTTACTATGTGGCGAATGCTCTATCTGGCGATTTATGCAACCTAAGACGGTGCATCTACAGTACTAGATGAGATTTGCAAAAATACTTGCTTACTGAATCGTTGCAAAAAAAAGATACAGTAAGCAAGTAATTTTTGAGAATATTCATATAAGTTCTCTAATTTTAAAAATATCTGTAATCTATTTCATTGTCACTTATGGGAAACTTTGTATCTAAAAGGAAAAATATTTTAGGAGAAGATGATTTATTTTTAATAATAAACATGTTTTTATGACGACCACCATTTTCTGCTGATCTTGATCTAATTCCGGTTTACATTTTAGATGAGTTTTTATAAAAACTTTTATTTGGTGACAGAAGAATCCATCCAGATGAAACAAAGTGCTTGGTGTGTAGTCATCCAGTACCGAGAAAGATGAGAATTTGGAACTTATAATCCATGGCAGATAGTAGTCTATGCTGCTTCAAGTAGTAGTAGTGTAGGCCAAAGTAATCTAAGGATCTTAATCCCAGTGTCAGGTAAAAATCTTCTCAGATAAAGTGAGATGAACAGAGGACTGCCGACCAAAATATCAAAAAAAAAAAAAAAAAAAAAAAAATTGAAAATCAAAGGTAAAGGACAGTGGTTACCAATTGTCTCTTGTCGTGTTTCAAAAGAAAGATCTTGTTACGCGAAAACATTTAGCTCCTGGGCCTTCTAAGTCTTAAAAAGGATGTCCCATTTACCCTGTAGTGTGAACACTGAGTGCTTATACTAACCTTCCTTGCAAATGAACGGAGCCGCCTATTCACCTGAGCACTATTCACCTGAGCACGCTTTATGATTAGAATCTTTCCGAAGTCTGCCAAAGTGCATCGTGCTGCTCGAGGACAAACAGATGGAGTGAGCGCGTCTGTATATCTTTCGGCAGCAAACTGAACTTTGGAAGGATAAAGACATCAGAAGAATCCTTAATCGCTGGATACTAAATCTTCTGGTCCCAAGTGGTCTTTGCCCAAATGAACCCAAGGTCTGGGCTTCAGAATTAGCTATTAGTCCGTGTTTTCAACCTCTCGAGTATGGGGTAATTTTAAAAAATATATTAACGCCTATACAAATTCGTCTGGCAATCTTGATTCAGTCCACCTCTAAAACGGGAGATAAAAAACGATAATCCTGCTATCGTCCCTTTTGTCTTCGCCTCAGCTCTTTTGAAATATCGGCGGCTAACTCTTACGTGGAGACCGCTTTTGTATAAAGGACAATGCAAAGGTTGGACAAACTGATTTTTTTTTTTTTTTGGGCATTTGATCGGGTCGTTGTGTACTTTATGCAGAGAAATCGCCAGTAAAGTAATTATTCGCTATGTGTCTGTTGATGGCTTCCTGGATGCCATCCAAATATTGACAGAATAGCTCAGCGCTTTCATTCAGTCTCCTATATACATTTTAATGACCTTTTATGAATAAGCAGTAATGCTATCCATAGGTTTGCTGTACACTCTACTTCATGACGTTTACTGCTCAGATGATCCATTTCAAATCTTCCATACTAATGCCTTAAATAATGGCGGCTCGTACATAAGCACTGTGACACTGCAGCACCCCAAGGAAAAAATTAAAAAAATAAATTTTGTTTGTGTTTATAAATAATAACAATGCTTACAACATCATATAAATGCAATACAACATATTAAAGATTACATGTTAATACAATGCAATACAACATGTTAAAGAAAATAGAAATGCACTGCGATTTAACGCAGTTTCAGAATTATCACGTTAGGCGAATTGCAGCTAGACTCGCCGATATTCGTTTGTGCTTCTTATTGCACGTTACAAGTGATTCCGACACTGCTCGTTTGGGCAGTGTATCGTATGCTTGCGTGCGTTATTTCTGTGAGATGTGAAACTTTTATTATTGGTGCGTATTCGTGGTGAGGGTGAACTATTTTTAATAAAGCAATTTTTAATATGTAAATTTATTTATTAATAAATTGGTTACTGATTAGGAAAAAATGAATTTTTTTAAATTTTATTATTTTTTTTATTTTGTATATGCAGTACCCTCCCTTAAAACTTTTACGGGCCGCCACTGTTCTTAAATGTTGATTTCTTTGTTACTGTCTGGTGGAGCGAGGGCAGCCTAGTTATTTTTTTATTCTTATGGCAAAAGGAATACAGAACAGCTGCAGGTCAATGTCCAGTGTGGAAAGCCAATCCAAGGCCTCATCTGTCACCTTGTGGATGTCCTGTAAACCACCACCTTGAAATTGGCGCCTTGGGCAGTCGTTCACAATATGAATAATCGTCTGAGCCACCGTAGAACAATCACAATAAGGGTGGTCTAACAGTCCCATTTATGCAGTAGGTAGCCACATCTGCCCTGGTTAGTTCTGATCCTGTTGATTGATGATCAAATCTTCCTAGGAAGAGCAAAACCAGGCCGCAGAGCACAGAGATCTTCTACCAGGGAGCTGTTAGTTGGGAGATTGTTGGACCAGTATCCTCTCCACATGTCAGCCTAGTAAAATTATGCTACCAAAACAGTCCTTTTTTTTATTTTCGTAAAAAAGATCTTGCTTCACTTCCTATTGTCTTTTTTTTTTTTTTTTTTGCTAATACTAGGGTCTGTAGGCAAGATCATAGTTTTGTTCTTAGGCTGACTTACATTTGCAACATTTCCTGGAACAAAGACATCACGCGCTTAGCCTCCAGATCTCCCAGATCTACTCAACTCTAGAAATTTCCCTAAAATATTACTACACTATCCAGAAAAAGATTCTCCAGTTACTGATTTTTCTCTCTCTCTGTTAACACTTCCTTACAGTCCAGTTTCAAACCTACTGACGAAACGGTTCATACTTTTTTTTTTAATTCCATCTGTCTCTATTCTTTGAAACGGCCTTCCTTGCTTTTTCCTGAAGGACTACACTACCTTCCAGATGTTCAAGAAACAAATCAATAAGTTTTTTTCTCTTTCACCACCCACTTACGTACAGCAGCACTATTGTGTCAAATATATAGGTTTCCTTGCATATTTTGTGTGAGATTTGATATTTAAAAAAAAATATATAGTGAATTTCATTAAATTACGTTCAAGCAGTTATTGTGAACAAATAACGTATCATCTCAAAGTTGCATTGTAGTTAAGTTACATTCAGAAGTAGAATTTCCAAAAGCAGAAGACATCTTATGATGTAATTTTGTAACTTGTAATATAAAATTACTTGTTAAAGTTACGGGCTCCCACCGGAATCCCTTAAAAAAAAAACCAACAACATAAGCTTTGTGTATTGTCAGAGATTTTGCTCTGTACATAATATTCTTTTTTTTTTTAAATGAGTTAGTGAATGAACTTTTAATGAAAGCGTCAAATAAGTTTACTACCCATGAAATTCATACGAATTCACAAAATTAATTTCTTAATTTTCATAGGTCATTAGTATTCAAAAACGGACATATTAAAATATGGAACTTTATGCATATCTGAATAATCAATATATTTCGTTTCTAGTCTTAACGAACTAATTTATATGATATAACGCGTCGATTTTACTGTTTCATTTGCCTGAATGTGCATAACGATGTGGCTGCGAACAAAATTGCAAATTTTGTTCTTCAGTCAGATGTAGATTTCTTTCCCAAGGGAAGAATGCTCCTTAGTTAATGATTTTGTTAAAATTACACAACGAGCAGAGAACTTGCACAACTCGCCAAACCATCATACATCAGATAGCGTAATGATGATTACCATTATTACTTCGCAACGTCATAAACTCTCAACGTTCCTGATGGAAATCTGTTTCAGAGTCGACTGAACTTTGTCCCACTAATTAAATGTGTTTTCTGTTAACAGCATGCCGTGTTATTCTTCCCATTGTGCTAAGGAGACGCTAATTGAAATATTAATTAGCCCTCCACCTAGATATTACTAATTAACTATTACTGTATTAACCAAATATTTCATAGGAACGCATGCAATATTAACCTGGATACGTGAAGTATAAAATTTATATCGTATTCTCACTTATACCTCACGATTGCACAAGCACTGAAATCTGTCATTAAAATTCAGTTAATTTAAAAAGATGTATGAATGGTTCGAAGCTGAGCTGCATATTTGCACCTAAACGTTCATGCTGTCATCTGCTATGCAAATTACTTATCCCAGTTACTGGAAAACAGTCCAGTAACTAAATGATTCTCGGGCTCCATAAACCATAGAATTATGTATCGGTTTACTCTCATAGTGTTAATAATGTTACACAGCGTTAAATAATCCGTGTTTTTATGGCTTTTCGAGTCATTTTCAGGGGTGGTAAGCAGTGAACCGCATCAGTTTGAGGAAATTCATCTACCACCTTTTGTTATTGCCATAGCTTTTTCTAAGTCTTTATAAATCCGCCATACCTACAGGCCCTTAAAGTCCATGGTCTTCCCAGATTAGTTTTCATTACCATAAGCCTAACCACCTTATCCTAAAATTATGCCTAAATACGGTGTGTAAATTGCACATGTTCTACTAGTTGAAAAATCCGAGTTTGATGGGAACTTTTCACATTTGTATAAGATGTGCTAACTCCCCTTCAACTGAATAGTCTTGATGAAAGTTCTTCGCCTCCTAGACGGATTTCCAACCTAAGTCTTCTTAACGAAAAGGCTTTGAACAAACTACTGAGCTACGGTGACTATTTAATTTTCTCTAGGTATTTTTATAGATGCCAATCAGAGATAGCTGGCCCAAGGCTTACACTAATTAATCTGCACGCAGTGAAGAAGATGACTAATAAGTGCCAGCATCTCGTGGTCCCCTAACCCTAATACAATATTTTTAATGTCTGAAAATAGCGTAGGTTCCACGGCTGATTTTCTTGAGTTTACGGGACGAAAAACCCGAGTTTCCGGGGAAAAAAACCCGCTTGCCCGTGCCAGAGATCGACTATCTCGGGAACCGATCGAAAAAAGGCTTAGAAAATGTTCCTCCAGTCGGCGACTAGACTAGAACTTATGTCTTTCTTCGTGCGGTTACGCGCCATAGAGTGCAAACGCCATTTCTACTGAGGGACACAGGCTCCTCTGACTGGCTACCAGTGGCAATACTGAACTGCCCACTTAGTCTCCAAAAGTTTGATAGGACTTAAACGGCCTCGCTTACTCCCTGTACCGGAACAAAAAGGCGTTAGCTAATTTTTATAGATGCAGGACGAAACTCATGTATATAAACTTTTTTGGGCACGTAACAATAGTCAATTTGTATATAGTACTAGTAAGACATCAACCGATTTATACGACTATTTTTTTAGATGGTTTCTTTCTTTGAACCACAAAAGAAGACAAATAGAGTACAAGAATATTTGCAAATAAGTAACATTTTTTCTGATACTATTTTAAAATATTGTCAAGTGGGGAAAAAAGCTAATTGGTTTATTAAAACACTGTTATCTTTAATCTTTTATAAAATTTCACTACGCTGCTGTCAAGACTACGCACTAGCGCTGATTCAATTTACAGGTTATGCAGCTGACTGAAATTTACGTTATGGTGTATAACGTGATTATCGCCAGCTATTACGAGCGATTATAAATGAGGGACTTTTTTCTTCTTTTTTTTATATAAAGAACGTTTTTTAAGTCCTTAATGTAATTTTCTGCCCATTTATATTGGCTGATGTCAGTTAAATCCTTTGGGAAATAGGTTGAAATGTTAAGACAATATAGTGTACTTAGCTAATGATAAATTTTGACAATAAAAGCAGAAGAAAAATTAGAATCAATACTCCTGCAGCGAGCAGAAGTCTTATGTGAATATGAGGCGGATGATTTTAATGATCTCATCACGTTGGTATTGTTGCTTATAATAGATAGTTTTCTGCTACGTATCGAGCAATTCCAAAATTATGTGATGATTTTCATTTTATCTATCGCGAAACGCTGGAAATGAAAGAATGAATGTGAGCTTCATATTCACATGTTGGATTCTGATTATATAGAGATTGAAGTAATTATTATTTGTTTCAGAATCCAACATGATCGTCCATCACATAGGCAAAACTTGTAAATATTATTTAATGTAAATCACTTATTTTACAATTAAATATTCATATAACTACCTTAATTTTGTCTAATATTAAATTAATTAATCAAAGATATATGTATTAATAATGAAAATACTGTATTAAATATTAAGTTATTTTATTTATTACTATGTTAATATTATAGAATTTGTACGTGATAATTTTAACTGCGTATTAATTGAAATGTAAATATTCTCTATTTATTTCTGTTATAGAAGTTTAGAGTTATGCAATAGCTCAATTTTATTATATTTTATTTGTTGTCATGGAGACGCATGAAGAAGCGAGCGCGAGTGGAACAGAGCGTGAGCTAGGACAAGGATAATAAAAAAAATTATATAGAGGTAACAAGAGAGAGTTGGAACGGAAATTTTGAAGTGAAAGGAAGCAAGGGTATAAACTAGAGAGGTGGAAGTAAATAAAAAGTTCTCAAGGGCAGAAGTTAAAGGGGATAATAATTATAAGCGGAAAAAAAAGAAGCGAATTTTATAGTTAGCTGAAAGTAAAGTCAGCAGTGATAATTAAAGGAATTTAATGCCGCAATCAGATAATATGAAGAAACTGGACGTTCTCTGATTAAACCCAGTTAATCTAGAATTGCGACTTAATTCTAAATCGCCCTAAGCAGAACTGCACAGTGTTTAATTATTTAATGAGTGGTAACAAGGATAATCAAAGTACCTTACAGTTGATATCCATAGTCGTGAAGCGTGATTAATAGTGTTTTAGTTATAACTGCGGAGAAGTCTTATAAATATGTTCTTAAGTGCAACAAATATATTTTGAAAGTTATTCGCAACGTAATTGATGTACTAGGAACTGTTTCTGGTAAGCACTGACATATTGATCATTTTCAATGTATGAAGAATTGAATGTTAGTTACGCTACGTTTAACCTAACTTTAACTGTGGAAATTCTTTGCGAATGAGAATTTGAAAATAAGAATTGTTGAGAGATATTTACAGCAATTAGTGCCTGCGGTGTTCTTTAAGCGTATAGCATAGCTGAGAACTGTGTGGAAACCATTCAGATGGGAAGTTCTATTGTATTTAATTAAGTGTAGGAATTTTGTGACTCAGAAACTGAGAAAGTGTATGTAACGTTTGGAAGATTGAACTAATGTGATTGACTTGACCTAATATTTAACTTTATTCTATTGTTTAAAATTAGAGGTAGAATTTATGTATGTGTCATATAGCTTATATTAAATGTTTTATTTTGTTAATCTAATTATTGTTTGCCTGAATTCCTTTTTATTGCACCGTTCATAAAAATTCGAATCTTGCGGGAATCCCAAGTGGAAAATAAAATACCTCGGCCAGAATGAATGAGGAGACTGCTAACTAACTATGAATTGATCCTGCTATTTTATATACTCTAATCTAAGGATAGAGTGGCGCAGCATAATAGAAATTTCTCTACCCTTGGATTGGTGATCAATTTACAATTAGTTGTTTTTTTTATGAAAGTGACTTGTAACAAGATGGCGGATTCGAACATGAAGAAGAGAACGTCACGACACACACAATTCCTTCTTACGACTTGAAGCCGCCCAAACAAAATTTTCGATGACAGTCGAAAAAAATCGAAAAATTGTATATGTTAAGGGCACTAAATGAATTCTGTACATTTTGTCCAAAACGCCTCTACGTTCAGGTTTTTTTTTTTTTGACAATAAATGATGTTACTATACATTAGGGGTGGGTGAGTATTTTTAAGATTTGTATATAATTTTTATACATGTATTTAAACTCAAAATCTTAACCAGAAACACAGTAAACCTACTACGAGTCGTTTATAAAAAATAAAAATTGATATTACTTCAAACTCATCTAAGAATGTAAACCTACACTCATGTTAATATTAGATCGGTAAAGTCAAATTTTGATGATATGTAGATATGCTAGTATACACAGGGAGATGAATCAACCAGTGTTGAAATTGATCCGCATTCTCTTACGAGGTTTCATGACTGCCGGGATCCTAATCGTTCAGGCGGATTATGCTAGGAAAAATATCATCTTAATAAACTGGAATCAAACATGCGAAGTGCTGAAACTGTAATTCATGACACAATGGATATACTCATAATTTTTCTTCTATCAGATGACGATCTAATAGATGTAAATCAGTTATAGGAGAAATTCACCAAAATGATTAAATATAAAGAAAGCAAATCGCAGTAAAAATGTAATAAAAAAAAAATATTCATTTTCCGGAATAAACTACGTCGACATGGAATGAAGTACAGTAACTAAATTAAGTAATTGGAGCCTGACGTTTCACTAGCTCTTGTTCCACAAACCCATTTAAACTGTAACAGAAATGGTGTAAATCTGTATAAATTTTGGCGCTCTGTCCCATCCGCCCGTCAGCAATAACCAGGAAACACCACCATAGAGAGCGCCACTGTCGCCTTGAATGTAGGTGATCGTCCTTGTTCTGGAAGCCATTGTAATCTGAGCGTGTCTTGAAAATGCCATTGATAATGCTAGCTTGAGCTAACGAGTCATCGGCTTGTCATTACTTAATTTAATTATTAAATTTAGTCACTCATTCCTCTGTCTACGTAGTTTATTTCAGAAATTTTCAACATGAATAACTACAACTAAGGAAATTTCAATATTGAAAGAAAAAAAAGAATCTTTGCACACTGGATTATCGATGAACTTAAAAAATTTAAAGGCAAAAGAAAAACTATATAAGCCTAGAAAGAATCCCTATAATGTAAATGTTTAAAATTGACTATAAAAATTTCGCTAAATGCTTAAAGGAAGAAATTAAAGTATAGAATGAAAACTACTTCCTAATGTTTTTATTGTTTTGTATGAACGGGGACAAAAAAGAATGGAGGTTGGTAAACAAGATAATTGGAAGTCAAAGTAACAATTTCCCTGAGGACAGGATCACTGCTGTACACAACGAAATGAATTATCGGCTTACTAAGTGTGGTGGTGGTTGTGATTTTGATGCAGCAGAAAGTGACGATACAAAGTACTGTACATGACACACTATTATGAAGATATGCAGTAAAGAATGTCGTAATCGAATTTAAAAAAATGGTATATGATATTAATGTCTAAAAATTATAATTGAACATAAATAATCCTTTGAACATAGAAATTGAAGATTGCTTCAGTTCTTCTTCCATTATTTCAAAAAGTTGACAGAAATGAAATAAAAAAACTTACCGACCGATATCAATATTATCAGCAATCGCAATAATAATCGCCACTCTCCAACCAACAGGGTGTGGGTTCGAATCCAACCTTGGGCACGGATGATTTTTTTAAACTATTAAATAATTACCTAAATTCCATATCTTTTTATTCTTCTAGTCAGTCCCTTGACGGCCGTATTTCTTGATATATATTCAACTAGCATCGTGACCTTCCGAAAACGTCTAGATACAGTAATTAGAGGTGTTTATTAACGATTCAAATCCTGTTTAAATAACAGAAAATAATATATCAGCTATGGCGACTTGATTAGCACAACAAAAATAATTAAAATATGGCATCTCACAAGGTTTAGGGGTTACCTTATTTTTAATATGTTAATGTTAACCTATTTGGCAAAATATCGTTCGCCGATATATACTGAGGCGAAACCTTGAGGATTTAGTAAAATCATATCAACCGTGATAGTTTGAAACGAAATAAGTGGTTTAGTAATAACGGGGAGCTGACCATGGTAAGAATTCAAAGCATAATAATTAGAACTATAACTATTACCGATTTTCCCCTAGCGAATTTGCCAGTACATAAACTCTACAGTTGTATACTATTTGTAAGAAATAGCTTTGTAATTTTTTCTGTATATAATGTAGATTATGGTTGACTTTGCGGCGTGAATTTGCTGGTACTTTCTAAGTCAAAGAAAGAAATAACAATATGTCATATTTTTTTTTATCTTTAATTCTTGGTTTCTAAAATTTTCCTTTTCAAAATTGATAGTCCATTTGATTAATCATTTTCCTTGTTTACTGGTCTTAGTT
Source organism: Typopeltis vanoorti (assembly GCF_054136105.1). Lineage (NCBI taxonomy): Eukaryota > Metazoa > Arthropoda > Arachnida > Uropygi > Thelyphonidae > Typopeltis > Typopeltis vanoorti. The sequence continues at coordinate 77,319,087 of NC_143561.1, forward strand.
ATGCATCATTATTAACATCACTTTTTTTACATGTTCTCTGCTCAATAGTTTGACTTCAAATATTTTGTCAACATTCTTTTTGTTTTTAATGCATGCATTTTAATACCTACTTGATTGAATTCCATTCCATGTTCTATTGTCTCATTTAATTCGACATTTGTATCATTTTTAATTTTAAAGTGATTGTCATGAACTTTGATATAAGCATAAAATTCTTTTTTGCTACTAATGTAGCTTTATGCAGTACGTTTTGTGGGTCATATTATGCTCATCAAAGAACTATTTGCTTATATACATCAGTGTTTCATTCATAAAGTCATTTATGAATGAAAGCGTATGGGTTAAAACGAGCCCTAGGACACAGTGCCGTTGAGAGAAAAAGGGAAGGAACCATCCACCGTGACAAGCACCGAATGAACATAGATGAAATTGACTGCCCAGTTGAGAATGGAAGAACATGGTAAGGCGGCTTCTGTGCCATACCTAGAAACGTCAAGAATAATAATGTTAAATCTACCTTGGAACGATAATATCGGTATCCAGATTGGTTATCACTGATTAATTTGCAATCTTCCAGATAGTAAATAAGTAGCTTAATGCCTTTTTTCGATCGTCTTCGAAAGGACTGAGGCGATGGAAATACAACATTAGTTTGATGGTCGAGTTGTATCATTATTTTTAGGGATGAACACGATATAGGCTTGCTTTAATGGTGTTGGGTGGATGTCCAACAAACATGAGAGCTTGAAGCCATAGTTTTGGAGTGCAGATTTTGAGCCCAGCTGAGGGGGGGGGGGAATAGATACCATTCTGGATTTGGGAACTTATTGGTATCCAAAGTAAGATTTTTTCCTCCTTTTCTGGCGAAAGATTAGAAGAGATGCAGTGACCTGTTCTTAGTATAATGGAAGTGATTTACCTTGGTGGTTTGTATTAGTTGGAGAAGACCGAAAACAGCGGTTTCATACTGTCTTTCGTGAAGTGCACGTCACAACAGCTCTTACATATCGAACTAAACCCGCACATTTTATAATTTCAGCAGAGTTAGTGTGTATTTTAATTAAACTTTTGCTGTATGCCATTTTTTTTCACTCTTGTTAAGATTGATATTGCTTTGTTATGACCACACCCTTTTTCTGACATGTCAGTGATGTCACTCCGCGTGTGAACGAAGACTTGTGCCCATGCTGTAAATTCCTATTGTACATCTTGCGATGTTGTTGTTTTAAAAAGGTCATACATTTATTCGATTCATTTAATCCTAAACAATTAGGATGCTATCTACATAACACCTTCCTTCACATAGTTAGTGTGATTCATCACATGCTTACAGTAACATATCATCAGCAGATAACTTTTAGTCATGACAGCTGATATCATAACTCACAGAAACAATCCTTCATAACGGTGCTAGTACATAGCAGTAAAGCTGCGTAGTTTCAGTCCATCAATGTCCACTTACATAGAGAATTTATGTGCAAACAAGAAAGGTCTGTAAATGATCACTCTTTTACCCAGAGCGCACCTGGCAAACAGCGTGACAGTTCTCATGGCATGTCATCTCGAGCTAAGATAGATAGCTGGGAATACTGAGCTTTGAATATCCACGCGCTAATTCTTGTCAGAACAATGTATCTATAGTAACTGCGTTTCTAATATTAATATATGTATTTATTTCATTGTTATATAAATCGCATCCAGTCTTAAATTGTAGCAATAAAAGAAATTATGTACAGGATTCAATACTAGCATTAATAATAATGGCGCTTTTTGTAACATTTTCATCTGGCATGATGTTCTATCTAAAATTTGCTTTCACTGGTAGTTTATCATTTCTAAATGCTTGTTTACATTAAACTTATTACGTAATATGTTAATAACGTAACTAGAGCTTCGGCGCGCGTAGCACTCTGTAATATCGTTTAATCCGTAGCATTATCTGAGTGTATTCAAGCGGAACTTGTTATTGTTGTGAAAATAATTAAGTATAATCAGTGCCGGCCTGGTTGACCGAGTGGTTAACGTATCCGCTCTCCAGGCAAAATGCTGTGGATTTGAATCCCGCCGTGGGCATGGATGTTTGCAATTGTCTGCGAAACTGGTGGTGGTCAGTAAATGGCGTTGTTGTAGATTATGCAGTGGAGACGGAGAATTGTAGAGTGGGTGCCCTCCCCTGATGAGTATTTCGACTTCCTGGAGGTGTCACGTAATAATAAATTTAGATTGGTCCAAGAAAACTGTTTTTCTTACACATATAGAATTTTTTTTTACTTAATTGTAAATTGCTGTACATGACAAAATTGAAGATATTTATAGATAATTGAGCGAATTGAACAGATAAATTGGTGAATTGTATGATTTCACTGAAGCTGTGAGTAGCCGATCCAATATTGCTGATTTTTTTTTTTTTTCTGGTCAGCACTACTTGAAATTCGACTACGTTAAAATATGCCACAGATTTTTTTGCTTATGTAAAATTACGTATACTTTTTTTTTTTAGTTTGGTATTTTCCCGAATGTGCATCCTATCTTGCGAAGCTTGCATTGAGAATTTCCATCAAAAAATATTTTATTTAATATTTGCATAACAACAAATACTTTTAACTCTTTGCTAATTTGATTCAGCTGTTCTTTATCAACAACACCTGTTCTGCAATTAGATATATATTTTTTAAAAAAAACCCATGCATATCAACGAATTCTGAGCGGTGTTTGAAAACTGTCCGAAAAGTCGTAGATCAGCAAATACTGTCACCTACAGTCTTACTACTGAAAAATACTTAATGCTCGAATAGGAAAAAAATGCTTTATTTTCAATTTATGAAACTGTCTTGTACATTCCTTCAGAATACGGGAGTGAGCTCGCAGCTGTTTCTGAAAGTTTTAGAATGACTGCTAACTTTTAAATGGCCACGATGTTGAACAGCATATTATGTTTAAAAAAAAATATAAAAAAATTAAAAATTAAATGCTCCTTGTGGATGGAGACACCATATTTATGTTTAGTTGTTTTTTCGGGAATTTTCAGAATCTCTGTGATAATACTTAAAAGTTATACATAATAAATGGACTATTTTACTAAGAAACAGATATGATTGTCTTTTTTTTTTTTTTTTTCCCTTTAGGACTATGAAGTTGATCTCTATTTACGACAGAGGTGGGTGGACGAAAGAATCGGAAGCAGTAACCTCACACGATCTCTGGATTTGAACGATCCTGAATTAGTCAAGATGGTTTGGAAGCCAGATATATATTTTCCAAATGCGAAACATGGCGATTTCCAGTATGTCACTGTGCCAAATGTCTTAGTCCGTGTTCATCCGAACGGCGAAATCCTCTATGTTCTCAGGTATAGCAGCTTTTACTTAGTGTTTATTTTTAATAAGCTCCATCCAGCGAATAAGTAGCCAAATATAACTTGTGTTCAAAAATGAAAAAAATATGCTGATACTACGGATTGCTGTCTATGGAGTAAAACTTGTAGCATTATCGCCGCTGACCATTAAAATATAAAAAAAAAACAAAGAAATAAAGGTGTGGACAACATGAATGTAGGGAGGAAGCATCAGTAAGGAGAACGGTATTAAACCTATTATATAAAAAAAAACCTATTATCAAACGGATGGCTGGCACTTAGGTGTTCTGGATCTCACTGCATTGTTGAGCACGTTCACGTGGATATGATCTCGCGTGCTCCAAGGTGGATGGCTGAGGAGTAACAATCAGAGGTTATAGCTTAGATTTATATTAAAGTGGACGGACTGAAAGAATGAAAAAAAAAAATTTAATACCCACGAAGTCTTTTAGTAGGACGAAACTGGTTGTGCGTTCAAAGTAACAGCTCTTTCTATTTTGTCATCCTTCGGCTTTTAGTCATATATTGGAAACTAGTCATGAAATATTGTGTTAGTTTACTACGCCTTGAGTGTTTTCCTTGGAGAAAATACGTTTTCTTCAAGGATGATCTCCAGCTCTTCAAGAAACATTGTCTAATCCAAAACTCGTCATTATTGTGCTGCAGGTTTTGCGACCTCGTGGGAGTGGCGCTGATATATAGAACTGTTTACATTGTTCTTTAAACATAGTTTAAAATACTATGATTAAGGAGGCATTAATATTTTTTCAACAAATTGAAATTCTTTAAGCAAACTTCCTTCTTTTTTTGCCTATTGCCATCATTATTAGAGAGGTAGGTTTATATAAATGAAGAATTGCGCTGTGATCAAATAACAGATTTTGATTGTATTGAATTACACAAGAATTTTCTTAAACTTTCACTGGTCCTACTAAATCTCGTCTCTCTCTCTCTCTCTCTCTCCCATCTCCCCCCCCCACACACACATATTGTGAAATTTAATAAAACATATTTCTTCTTAGATTCGAAGCGCAATTGGAAGAACAACGGAACATTACGTCCTTCGATCGGAAAAGACCTGAATTCGATTCTCCTCGTGACAAGGGAAACCCTTAATGAGACTTTTTTTTTTCAATTGAAAGTGAGTTAGCCGATCTCATACTGAGCTAGCAGGGTTTTTTCCTCTCTGAAACTGTTTTTTTGATCCCGCGTACAGACAAATCGACCTTCAGAACACACGCAATTTACAGACAAAAAAAAGTTGTTGGTGATGGGCTGTAGATGGCGGTGATGGTAGTAGTGTCGTGGTAGTAGAATTAAGTAGTGGAGAGAGTGAGATGTATTTAGCGAAGTAGAGTAGAGTGCCCTCCACGATGAGTCCAAGGACTCATCGTGGAGGTGTCACGTAATAATAATAATAATAATAATAATATTATTATTACTGTTTTGGTAGTTCAGAAGAGATTAATGGATACAATCATTCATAATTTAATTGATCAGAAGAGATTAATGGATACAATCCTTCATAATTTAATTGACAGCAATTATTCGTTGTTTCAAATTTAAATATAAAAATTAACCGTAGCAAAATGAATCAGAGAACTATAATGCACATACGTTGTCTATTCATTTTGATTAGAAAGCACGTAATTTACAGAGATATCGCCACTCATATTATTCAAGGTATCCGGATATTTTTTTTACTTCAAACGACAAAAAATAAAAAAACGCTTCGAATAATAAAGAAATTGAAGGACACTTCACTATGTAGAAATTCCGTAATTCTTTGTCACCATCCCTCCGTTTTCGTTTTTAATATGTAAATTATGGAAGGTCTTCACAGCTATATTTGGAAAGCAGGCACAGTTGTCTCAACTGTATATTTAATGTCTTTGTATGATATAATAATGCCGAAATGACTATATATGAATTTTTTTAAGAAAGAAACATAGTTCTGCATGCAAATACAGTGTTTTGTTTTAATGTCTGTTGTTTTGCTAATTAAAAAGAATATTTATTTTTCGGAACTGTAAATTGTCAGTAGTTCATGCATACATCGAAGGTATTCACTGAAATACTGGGCAACAAATTCCACAATCTTACATACAGTAATACATAATCTTACACACACAACGAACTGTGCTCCAAATCTGCTCACTGCTGTAGAATTTGTAACGCGTGTTTTTTTTTTTTTTTTTTTTCTCCCAAGGGCGTACCCTGAAACGAGAATAAATAATGGCATATCTGTCTGGTTTCTCATATCTTTTTAAGTAAAGAAAGTATGAGATACTTCTTCTTGGGTTTATATTCCGAAATTGTCAGCGTCATAACGCCAATAGTCTCCCTGTCTCCAAAGATGGCAAAATGATTAATGATGTATTTCATAGACTCTCGCGACACACCCTCTCACATTTTCTTTTAATAGTGCTAAGGTCACGGCTCGAAGACTAACATCAAGCTTCTCATCGCGTGACTGGTCACAAAGTGCGATCATGTTTTTTTTTTTTTTTTTTTCTCAGTGTGCTTAATGTTTGCTTAGGAAATTTTCGTGTATTATTTAAGGCAGACCTTACGTCTGGTGTATTGTTGCCAGTCATCAGTAAATTGCCTTTTTTATTCTCTACTTTTCACACGTCATTCACAATGGCAAATTTCTTGAATAATAAACTTTGTCCTACACTTGGCATCTACACTTTGTCCTACATTAAACTTTTACTTGTTCCCTGCTGATTAGTGTTTTCATTGTTTCCTATCCCTTAAGTAGTTTTAGACACAAACATTCGTGATTTTTCGGGTCCTGTGAAACATGCTGTATTGAATTAGAGATCGCATTTGTGATTCATTTTCCTCTAGCCCAACGAGATTCATCCAAACAATCCATATTATTTGGTTATAACGTAAATATCTAAAAAAAAAAAAGTATTAATCACAGTTTTGTTTCATCTGATATGGATTATACAAAACTGAGAGAATCTGAAAGTTTAACTTTGAATAGAATACATGACACCTCCATGGAGTCCGAGGACTCATCATAGCGCTGCACTAACTTCGCTGAAACCTCAGTGAGAAGAGATTTGTAATTATTCCTGATTTGAGATAATTGACTCGTATAATTAAAATATTTGAAAAATGGAATGGATTTTTGTTAAGTAATAAGAAAAAAAATTTTTTTTTTATTTAAGGATCTCTGTGCAAATAATTACCTTCCAAGATATCGATTTTTTACGCTTCAAGATTAACTTTTTTTAAGTTAAATGAAATTTGTGAAGAAGGGTTAAAAGGATATTTGAAGAGTTAATGATTTGTCGCCCACAGAAGAAAGACCACTATAGTCCATATCTAGTCGCCAAATTCAGTTCGGTAATTATAATCGAATCTTGGAGCTTTTTTTCCCTTCAACAGAGTCTGGCAGAGGCGAATTCTCCATACTTGCTGCGCAAGCTCATTAATTGAGAAAGAAGTAATATTTATTTGTTAATAAATGCATGCATTTATAAGCATTCCATTTAGGCTTTTATTTTTGTAGACAGAAGACGTTTTAAGCTTGCGCGGCAATAACTGAGCTTTGCGTTGTGTATCGAAGGCCGACGCTAGTCAAGCTACCTTGGCTTGCTCGGTTGTGGGAGCATCCAGGTCCTGTGGTTTCATGCGCGCTCAAAGCCATTTCCGCTCCCTCCACGTCATCTCACCCTGTTGCTTAAAGTAGCTCTAGCCAGTGAGCTTCAGCCAGCCTTTACAAGTGTGCATGTTGCTTGGGAAAATTAAGTTACAACCAACTTTTTATGACGATGTTATTGACCAGTTCATAAAGAAGAACCACAGGGTAGAATTTGTACTCAAGTAGCTAAATTGAAAAAGATAGAATATCATTTGTAAAATAAATGTTGTGTTTGTATGATTAAATGTACATAAATTTCTAAATACAGGTAAACCTGGTATAACTCGGTACTTATACAACGCAGTTTCGATATAACTCGGTCTAAAATTGTAGTAACCCTTGTTGAACGCGGTACTTATACAACAGCCGATAAAAACACGGTCTACAAATTGCAGTAACCCTTTATCTTCTCATTTGTTTTTCACCGCGCGACTTAAAAATCAAATTTTACCTTCGTTAAATTTGCGTCTGCCTGTATCCTGCATGTAATTATAAGTAGCAAATTTATATAATGGGAAATACCCTTTAGCACGCATGTACCTCAATTGTTTACCATATAAAACGTTTATTGTTGAAAATTGTCCTCGTTTCTGCCAGGAAAGTGCATTAAAAATCATAAGATGTGTTCATCTTACCAGCCTGGCTGGACCGAGTGGTTAGCGCATCCACTCTCCCGCTAAAAGGCTGCGGGCTCGAATCCCGCCGTGGGCATGGATGTTTGTGTTGTCTGTAGAAATACTTGTGGTTAGCGGTAGATGGCGCTGGTGTAGTTGCGGTCAGTTTGAATGGTCGAGACAGAGCTGTAGAGTAGGTGCCTTCCCTCGATGAGTCCTCGGACTCCCTGTTGTTGTTGTTGTTGTTATTATTTGACACAAATAATAATAATAATCTCAAGCTGAGCACTTTATTTTCTGGTGAGTTACATACAATATGTAATGCTTCCTTTTTTGTGTAAAAAATTATTTTTACACAAAAAACTGCAACGAAAGGGAAAAACCAACATTGAAAATAAAATTAATTTCTTTCGAAGAAAAATATTCAAAATCTTGGATCGGTTGAAAAATGGAGAAAAACCAGGAGTTTTTGCAGGGACTTTGAATTTAAATGAATCAGCAATTCGAACAATCAAACCAAATGAACATAAAATTCGAGAAAGTGTTTATTGCTGGGTCAACGATAAGTGCAAAGCGCGTTGCTCGTGTACGCGATATTCTAATAGAAAAATGGAGAAATCTGTAATGATTTCGATAGAAGATTGCACCTCAAAAGAAAATTCCTATGGATGGAAATCTTATTAAACAAAAAAATTCGCAAAGTTTATAAACATTTATAGTGCAGACCAGGTGTTCAATGCGGATAAATCCGGGTTATATTAGAAAAAAGTGCCAAAACGCACCTATATTTCGAAAAACGAAATATCAGCTCCTGGATTTAAAGTTTCCAAAGATAGAATTACTCCACTGTTTTGTAGTAATGCATCAGTGATTACATGACAAAACCAGTGTTTATTAACCAATCCTCAAATCCTCGTGCTATGAAAGATTAAAATATGCACTACTTTATTTTGCCTACACCTTTTGTGCAATGAAGTTAAAGTACAATTTGTAATTTTTATACTTTATACTATGTATTTGTTTCATAGTTTATACGTTTTCTTAACTTACATGACTTTAATAAAAATGCATTTTTTTGTTTGGAGATGTCATTGTTTATATAATTAAAAAAAAAAAAAAACGATTTCTGAACATAACCCTACTTTTTCTATGTGATCTGAGACTCGCATAACGGGAATTATATAACGCGGCATTTCTGCGAAACCTAACATCCGCGTTATACGAGGGTTACCTGTACATAGTTTTAAATGGTCAGTAATTCATTATTCCGCTAATCAGACTTAAATCACACCTCTCATTCCCTGAATGATAAACAAGAGCAAGCGTGAATTTCAAGACCAGCATTCTCCCCCTGGAGTCTAGCATTAATCAATTTTAGCACACTTTTTTCTTTCTTGAAGAAACTAGTTTTTAATTTCACAATTGAGCCAAAACCAACCGTGGAATGTGTGCAAATAATATTAATTGCACACATTCCACGAACGTCGTACGTTATGCACTTTAAAATATAATGCACTGGTCTCGTAGCTTTAGTTGCTTAGGCCGTACTTTTAGAAAACCGCATCGTGGAGATGAACTCAACTTCTCGCTATGGCGAGAAGTCAAAATTGACTTTAGTGAACCTATTTTGGAATATGTGCATATTATTTCATAGTGAGAATGAGTTAAAACTATCGTCATTTTGACTTAATCTATGACTACCGTTGTCCTGCGAGTGTGGAATTTTTTTTTTTTATAGTTGGGTTGAAATTTTCCTCCCGGAAAATTGGGATGAAACTGGAGAACAGAAGCAATTAACAGAACTAACTTCCTTTGTTGCTTCACTCTTTTTCTATGGGAAAGAGCATGGGATATACTTGTATAAAAATCAGCTTAATTAATGAAAGATATGCCACACGCATTTTAGAGTACTTTAATTCCTATTTCAACAATTTTAGGTATTTTTTTCTTTGTTTCCTTTCGTGATGTAAAATGCAGATGTTTTTTTTTTTTCTTTTGCTACAGTTACGATATCTAAAAAGCCACTGCAGTTCATTAATCTTCTGCCCTTCATATTTTTAAATTATTTAAAATTCAACTTATTTTCTTTTGGAACCTTCTAAATATCTGAGAGAGTTACGAAACGAATTAAACGAACTAAATGTGCCTTTTGTGCTCCCCATTAAATTAATCATTATCATAGAGATAAAAATTATATTTTGTAACCGACACTTACTGTAAAACAGCCTACATGATTTTTTTTTAAAAGTATAATCAAAAATTGCATAATCAGTTCATGCATAAATATTGAGCTGTAAATATGAAAGCATTAATATGCAGATATCGAAGTAAACAAATATTATTAGTTAGTTTTTCTCGCCTTGCGGGAGGTACGCACGGTTCCTTAGCCGCTTCCAGCAATCCATTCGACTCGTTTTGTCACCATCGAACAACAAAGTATTCCTCACGTCCAACCTAATTCCACTTTTACTCGGCTTCCAGTTGTAAACCCCCTTGTTCTTTCTTTTCCGATCGGCAACTTTCCATTCTATGGAATTTCTTTAGCGACTTGTTTCTAGAATGTCCACTCTCTTCTGCTTATCCAGCCACCAACAAATCTTTAGTCTACACTATGTTATTCCTATCAACCACTTCTTATCCCTCCTCCAAGAAAAGACGATAAAATCTCAGTACATATTTTATACTCAAATTTTCCTTATGAAGAAGATTCTCTGTCCATTTCTTGACCCATGTATGGCTAACATCCTTCCCTCGCAATTTTTAAATCCCTTAATAGAGCGAAGATGATTTATATAATCACTTGCGTTCTCCTCCACGTATTAATTCTTGTAAAATCACGCATACTTAGCCACTTCCAAACGACACACTGCATGATTACTCCTTAATCGAAGGTAAAATGGTTACCTGCTGGATATCACCTCTCATAACCAAGCTGACACTAATAATAGTCTTCTCCATCTCGTGCTGTTTTAAGTAATTATCTTTCAGAGTAGCTGAATAAATTTCATTTCCTTCCCCCACGAGTTCTTTCCTCCTTCTAGTCTATATTCCCCTAATTAGTTTCCTGTACATGACAGTGCACTTCCTGTGCTCATCGAGCTAATCTACATGCATATCAGCTGTTGCTTGCTTTACACCTCCCAGTCTATGGCAGCAGTCGGCTATATTTTTTGCTCTCTTGACAAACTTCTGTATTTTGTTAGTTGAAGTTCTGCTATTCTTAATTATACCTTTCTTCCCATACTACTCCTCTGTCTTCCCTGTAACTGTACCATTCTTGTAATTGTCATCCTCTGTCAACCAAGTCTAATACTTATAGTTTTTCGCTATGACATACCGATTGAACTATGAAAGTTCTAGTAAGTAGTGAATCCTTTGTGGAAAGGCCCAGGTTCGAATTCCGTCTGGGTTACAAGGAACCTTTATAAGGACGTTTTCATTTGGAAATGAAAACGTCCTTAAATTAGCCTCTCTCAGACAGAGCTGCAGCATTTTTCATGCCGTAAGACAGACAAACTGCCCAGAAGAACACACGTAATTGATACACATAACAGTAGTCTCAGAGCTTTGACCGTAATTCGAAATATCCACATGGTATGCCAACTGATGATAAAATTTAAAAATTGCATGGGAAGGATGTTAGCCATACAAGGGAAATAGTTAAAAGATGCGGGATACGATGATTCTCGCATTAGTATATATGAGAAGTTAAACTCCTCCGCTCACAAATATCCCGCATCTTTAGGATATATTAACTACTATTTCATTCACATTTGAGTCTTGGCAAAGGGCATTAATTCCCTGATCATTCTTAATCTCGCACTCGCTCTCCTCAAGGACTCCTGCGCGCGAGCGAGCTTGCTCAACTTTGTTATCGGCCTAACATCCTTAGTTTTAGGTACGCACTGTCTTCTGTCCAGAAGCAACTCTCCAGAAGAGTTGGTAATTGCTTCTGCATCTCCTAAATCATGCCAAGTTTTTAAGGGGAGAGGGGGGGGGGGAATCGCGAGCAGCAACACATCTACCTAGAGCATCCCCACAGACATACTGAATAAGATTAAGGTCAAGAAACCTAGCTGGCCAGTCCATACGTACATAGGATAATCTCTGCTTGAAGATATTGATCCACGAGCTGCGCTTGATGAAGACAAGCATTATCGTCTTTTAGGATAAATGTCTCTCCTATCTCACCCGAATACTGATGAACATAGAGATCCAGGACCTCGTCTCTTCATTGTTCCGCTAGGAGGCACATAAAGGTCAGTGGGTCCACCCAAGGGATGCATCAAATTACCTCCACCATCGTTTTGTGGAGAAAGAGAACCAGGATGTTATCATCCCTCTAATATCCGTAGAAAGGACATTTATGGTGGAGGTAGTGTGGTTTTGGGGAGGATTCTCGCAACTCTGTGTGAAATTGCCTGCCAATCAAAAAGTCTATCTTCGTGTTTGGTGTTGAATACTATAGCTACTTTTTTCTTCCTCTGTTCACTGTCGTCTGAATATATATCGGATGTATATTATTGCAACGGATGTATAATATTTATCTTATTCTGCTAATAGCTAACTTCTCGCTGTTTGCCCTGTTCTCTGACGAAAACATCGGGAACCTTGTTTAACTAGGCGAATTTCACACTGGTGTACGATCATGCTTGTTTATGGCAATACAGAATTCAGCTTTGTTAGCTAATTAACACTGACAGGTCGTCTTACCGTTCAGTATCCAGTGGACATCTGCTTACGGGGCACTTTATCTAGCTTTTCCCCTTGAGCGGTCTCCATCATTTATAATATCAGTAGCGTCGCTTGCCCATTTCGGTTGGGTGTGCTGTCATGGCCTATGCAACCCGCGCTACAAAATTCACGTCAGTTTGACCGTATGATTGCATTTTTATCGATGTATGAATGTTTTAAGAGTGTATATCACATCAGTACTCATCTTAATTGGTCTAATACAATTAATTGTAGGATAACTTTGAATACTTTAATTTATCAATTAATTGTAACTAAATCTATGCAGAGTGGGGGATACAATAGATAAAACATTGTTTTAAGATACAACAATGATGGAGGATGTTATTTGGTTGGTATATTTGAATTATTCAAAGGTGTAACATTTGGAAGAGGAGGACGAGGCTTACCTCCTTCGACTACAATAATGTTTCCCATTGTAAATACGGGCAAAAAAAGTTATAAATTTATCGAAAATTATATATTAAAAACTTTTTTATATTATATACAAAAACTTAACAAGTCAGTTCCCATTCACGTACACAAAACAGATCTTCTTCTTCTTCTGCAGCTTCTCCCACTTAAGTGGGGTCACTGTTTCTTATGAGTCTCCTCCACACCTTCCTGTCTTGGGCTGTCACCACATCCAAGTTCTTCATCTTCAAGTCCTCTTCTACCAGCTCCCTCCATCTCTTCTTTGGCCGCCCACGCTTCCGCCTTCCTTGCACATCCATCTGCATGACCCTTCTTCCAACATATTCGTCCTCCCTCCTCATCACATGACCAAACCATCTCAACCTTGCCTCCTGTATTTTCGCTCCTAAGTTCGTAACTTTCACTGTTCCCCTGACATAGTCATTTCTCAGATGATCCTTTCTGGTCACACCGCGCATCCACCTAAGCATTCTCATCTCTGCTACTTCCATCCTGCTAATGTTATTTTTCCTCAGGGCCACAGTTTCTATAGCATATGTCATAGCTGGCCTCACTACTGTCCTATAAATTTTGCCTTTCAGATTGATCGGCACCCTCTTATCACATAACACTCCAGCCATC